>NC_084815.1:18636806-18936806 GCF_963583255.1 Pyrus communis | reverse complement strand
TTCTCTATTTGGATTGGAATGGAAGAGCTTGGAAGGAATATGCCTCATTGAGCAAAGGAAAGTGTGGTAAGCTTCAGGCATGAGATTTGAATTGGGAAATGTCAAATCCACGGAGAAACATGATGAAAATGCCCCCAGCTCGATGGTTGGTCCGGATGGTTAAGATAGTCTTAGGCCAATTTGGGCTGCTTGGAATGCCGTGGAAGCAGGCTGGGCTACGAGAGTGGGCTGCTTGGCGAGACCATGTTGGGCCACAGGAGTGGGCTGGGCCGCTAGAGCAGGCTAGGCCACTAAAGTGGGCTGCTCGGCGGGAGCAGGCTAGGCCACCGGAATAGGCTACTCGGCGTATGATGCACGCGGGTGCGAGGCTTGGGGCTCAACTTAGCAACGCTTTGGGCTCGCGTTGGGCATGAAGTGACATGACTTGGGTTGTGGCCTTAGTGTTATGAGCTGCCTTGGATGGCACGGCTCGGGGTGTGGTGGTGACATCATGGACCTCGCCACGGATGGCTACCGTGGTAGCCACCGCGGTGGTTCCCGTGGTAGAAACTCGTGGTGGTGGTGCCGCTCCACCTATTGTCACATTTAGCCTCGTGGATTGCCAGGGTCCCATCTCTTGAATGTTGAAATTTTCATTTGTTGAAATTTCTAAATTTCTAACCATTGTACTTCTCTTTTACGTTTTATCAAAGAATTTTTGCAAATAAAAAATTCTAATAATAAGAACGTACGAAAAATCTACAAATGGACAAGAAAATAGAAAACCTTGGATGCAAGAGTCTTCTACGAGTGTGGGACTCAATTCTCAATGAAAGCACCAATTTGTGGATGCAAATTTCTTCCTCCTTGTTCTTAGACAAAATTGCACCTACAAAACAAATAACTTCTTAGGTCAAGGCCAATAGCCTCACGTGCCCACGATGAATTTGGGTGGGGGGGTGCTTTGGCCGAAGAATCTCCGATGCCAAAGTTAGAATTTTCAAAGAAAAGTGTTTGGAGAATTTTGAGTATTTAGCAAGAGTATAGACCTAGGTTTTTTGAGAAAATGGGGTAGTATATATAGGGCATGGGGGGAGAAGGTGGCCAACCCTTTGTGGTGTTTTTGAGTGTATTTTGTAGTTAATTGGTAGTTTAATTAGCCATTAATAGATTAATTAAGTAATAAATCTATTAATTAGCTAATTAACATAATTTAAAAGGAATGTTTTGGGGGTCACCTTGTGGAGAAGATGGATGAAATAGGTTTTGAATAAATACCTATTTTGGGCACTGATGACTTGATTGTGGGATGATTGTTCACTGCTCGCGTGTGAGAATTCTGATACTCCTCAAGGGTAATTTTGTCATTTCTGCCCAAAAATTCACGTGTTATCTCTTGATTATTTTTGGCTCCACACTTACGACTCTTGAAGGGATCCGTCCGCAGAACTCCGGTCAAGAGGCCCGTTTAAGACCCCTTTTGGTAACCATCTAAGTCGGAGCGATTTGTCGTTGCATGTCCAATCGACTTACTCATTATTGAATGGTCGTCGGAGTGGATAGGGACCCGGACTGCCATGCGAGTCATTGTTCTAGAGAGGTGAAAAATACGGTTCCACAATGGGTAATAATTAGGATTACTATGCTATAATATTTGGATGAAATTGGTTAGGTGAAGTCGGATGCTTTATCGTTTAATTGTTTAAATTTCTCCATGGTTGTTTTTTATTTTTTTATTATTAATGGTTTTTATTCATTATTTTTAAGTTATTTAAATCATCATTTTAATTTATGTAAAACTTAATTTTAATTTGAAGTTAATCATGATATCATTGTTCTAAAATTTCAGCTTAACTCGGCTAGACTCGTTTAGGCACCTCACCTAGGTCGCGATTCTCACTTAGATAAAAAATAGAGAACTTTCATTGACATTTTATTTTTCTTATAAATTGTGAAAAAAATTGAATACTTAGATGAACACTCAATATTTGCTTGTTTTCCATGTTTTCAATATATTCTAATACTTTATAATTTATATGTCATTTTATTTTGCATTATGCATCCAAACAATATGTATATAATAAATTTAATTAAAATTAAAAAAAAACCCTCCAAACCCATTTTCGCCATCCGACTAGTATTTAACGTCTTTTAGAACCTTACAGGATAGTAAATTTAGATTAATATGATCCTTGTTGGAATGATATTCAAATATTAATTGAGCGATATTGTACACTTGCAATCATCGCAACATTATGTCTATATGTTCTAGTTAACTTTTAAACATATTATTGTTCCTTAGTTGGAATTTTGGCAGAATGATCCGCTTTAACATAATCAGGTTCTTAGAGTTTAGGAATATTTAAAATGTTAAAATTTATTTCATATTTGGATTATGGAGAAGGATCCACCAAGGATCCTTTTCTTGGGGATCCCAAAAATCTCGTGATCATGACAGTTTATTGTACATTGTGCGGTCAGAAATCATTTCAAATTTTAAAATTTAAAATTAAATATAAATAGTATTTAACGAAAACTGATAGCACAATGTATGATAAATGGTCACGATCACAAAATTCCTAGAATCATTTTCCTTGAATTATAATTGTTTTCTTGGTGAAGGAGAAGTGATCGTTTGTGTTTAGGACTTGGTATCCATTTATGTAAAAGTCATGCTCTTATGTTGAACATCCTTCTTTAATTATTGTAATTCTAGGGTTTATCGTTTGATAATCTCTTTCATCCTTGTTGCTTTCGCGGGGGCATATCGGCAGATATTTTCTTCCTCGGGTTGGTAGATATCCACTAATTGATTGAAAAAGTTGAGATGATGGGAAAGGAAAATGAATCTCCCCGGATATTTTTTTTTTATGAAGATTCTAGGAATTCTATAATCGTGATTGTTCATCGTATATCGTATGATCGAAATTATTTTAAAATTTAGAATTTAAAATTAAATATAAATAGTGTTTACAAAAAATTAACCGCACGATGTATGATAAACAGTTACGATCATATGATCCCTAGAATTTCCAAAAAAAAGGATCGGCGATGATCCTTTTCCAATGGGATATAGAGACATGATTCCGCTCAACAAAAACAACCGACTAATCTGTGTACCAATAATTTGACAGATCACTACTCAAAGTTAAAACCTTTATATATGCAATGCATGAGACAAATTAAAGGCTAAGTGGAAAATGATTAACTGCAACTGAAGAAAAAGGTTGTATATATGGACATGCAAATTTGGGTCCCCAACAAAGAGTGGCCATGGTAATCCCACAAAAGTAACTGTTTGATGGTCCTGGTCACTGCCAGAAAATAGCTAATTTGACGTATAGATTTTTTATTGTTATCCTAGCTGTAACAAAGGGGCACGTCCATTTTGCACACTTTTGCTTTTTTATCTCGGGAAAGAGATCATCTTTTAAGGGATCACAATAGATGAGCTTTTGGATGAAATTTAAAAGATTCGGATTATTTGATTAGGTGATTTTGGTGAAAAAGATTCGGGAATGATCTATATGCTTTATCACGGTTGTATCTCTTTGATCCAGTTAATTTAATGGTAAAAAATAGTTAAAAACATTTGATGAGAAAAATATGTGTGAAAATCACTTCCAACTATAAAATTGAAGAAAAAGGAGAGGAGCCTCAAATAGAAAAAAACTAAGCTAAGTTTAAAGATACTGACTACACATGGTGATTAGGTGATTAAGTGATTCAATAATGTTAGCCTAATCATTGTGACATTGCTTTTCATTCATGCCTATATATAATTGTGAAAAATGAACAGAAAGCTTGAGTTTTGATCATTATCTCCCTATATGAAAGTGTTGCACTTTAATTCCATAACCTTTGGCCTTTTCAGCCATCAGCTACAGTGCCATCAATTTTTTAAGTGCTCAGTTGCTGTAGTTATTTAGTTAGAAATTCAGTGTGAATGATGTTCTTTGTTAGAGGTTGGATTTCGTATCAATAATAATGATATTTGACAGGTTTTGTTATTGACATGTTATATGTTAATATTATCAAATCACATTATGCCCTTTAACGAGGAATACATGTCGTGTTCAAAAATCAAATTAAGTAAATTGAGAATAATCTCATATTTTTAAACATTATGTTTCTTTTTGCTTTTTAAGTTTTAGGGTGGAAACATTTAATAATGGCTGTAACGTATATATAATAAGTAATACATTTTGTTATTATCATTTTATCTGTCAATATTATCGACGCTACCACAAACAACGGACATTATGTCTAGAAAAGAAATGATTAGTGGCACTTTATAGGAAAGACGTCATTTATACCTCCGTCTAATCTAACCCTACCTTACCTCGCTCACCTCACCCGGGTTAGTTGTCAACATGGTTTAATTGATCACAATCCTTTGGTTTAAACATTACGTTTCTTTAAATTTCTTGGTGGGAAGATTTGACATGTTGTTCTAAAAAAATGTGTTGATGATACACGGCCGCTGTTCGTTCTGGTTCGACGAAGTATTAGATGCCAATGCCAAGCACAGGAGGAGGTATAAGAGTATTTATTTCCAGCACCACCACTAAAAATAGATGCCCATGTTGAGCTATATATTTAGTAAAACTGTTGACTTACATGTTCTAAAAAAATGGGTTGATGATATACGGCCGCTGTTCGTTCTGGTTCGACGAAGTATTAGATGCCAATGTCAAGCACAGGAGGAGGTATAAGAGTATTTATTTCCAACACCACCACTAAAAATAGATGCCCATGTTGAGCTATATATTTAGTAAAACTGCTGACTTAAAGAAGATTCCCTGATGGAAATAACATAACCTAACAGAGTAAAAACAATTGCAAATGGGAAACCCCATGGCCTATGAAGACTCTACAACTTCTAGGATAGGGTTGTATGAGAGAGAGATCGTGAATTCGATGCCCGAAGAACTGTATGAAACGATTCCCCGGTTAATCTGTACGCATTGGAAAGTATTAGTCAATGAAAAAAGGGAAGTAAAAAATAAAGGAAATCAAAGATTAAATTATGTCAAAGTTGGTTGCTTAAAGCAGTGATGTGATTTGGAGAATTTTAATCTTGCTTTGAGCCCACTTATTCTGAAGCCTGTCTATTTATCTCAACAGATTGGTCTGCCCTCTGGTGTGTTTTTAAGCATAAGAACCATTTGGTGAAAAACTCAGACTTATTGAGAGGCCTAGCTAGCTCAGCTCTGCCCCCTAGTGTGACTCTCGGAAATGGCGGACGCGAAGAGGTTTGATGAATGGAAACCTTTTATTGTCATGATTGCAATCGATTTCTCATTTGCTATAGTGAATATTCTGCTCAAGAAAGTGCTTGATGAGGGAATGAACCATTTGGTTCTTATCACGTACCGGTTGACAATTTCTACGATCTTCTTAGCCCCAATTAGCTACTTTGGGGAAAGGTAGGCAAGCATATATCATCCCTGGCTTTTGTTTTTTTTTTTTTTTTTTATGGAAATTCATTTTGATATTTCTCTGCCTTAACTTGGTGAAGAATTTTCTGGTTTGCTTGCAGGAATACTAGGCCGAAGCTCACACTTCGCATCGCATGTTTTCTCTTCTTAAGTGCAATTCTTGGGTTGGTAAACTCAAAACAGACTTTACGAATCTTCCATTTTTTCATGTGCCCAAAATATTGTTACATTTTTTATGTTGTTGCAGGACGTCCCTAACACAATACTTATTTCTCCTCGGAATCCAATATACATCTGCGACTTTTGCCTGTGCCTTCGTCAACATGGTGCCTGTGATCACTTTCATAGTGGCGTTACCATTCGGGTACGAAAAAGTCACAAATACCTCATTTTCATTTACATGTTTTGTGAATCTTGTTTACGAGCTGTTGTATGAAATCAAGCGTTTAATCCTGCAGGTTAGAGACGGTGAACTTAAAATGCAACAGCGGGAGAGCGAAAGTATTCGGTGCAGTGGTGTGCATTGGTGGTGCTTTGATACTAACTCTTTTCAAAGGAGTTCCTCTATTTGATTACTCAAAATCCACAACTAGTAATCAAGCCAAAGACCATGGCATCCACCTGAGCTCAACGCGAAACCATGAGCGGTGGACGGTTGGTTCAATAGCTTTGGTTGGCGGAACCCTATTGTGGTCTTCATGGTTTCTTGTTCAAACAAACATTAGCAAGATGTATCCTTGCCAGTATTCTAGCACAACAATAATGAATTTCTTTGGTGCCATTCAGTCTGCAATCTTAGGTGTGTGCACAGGAAGGAACCTTTCCATGTGGGTTCTGAGGGGAAGAACACAAGTCATAACTGTCCTGTTTTCTGTAAGTATTACCCTTCTTCTAATTAAAAGTACAGAAAAATAAATAAGGGGTTTTGGTATCTTTGTTCCAAAAGCTATACAACTTCGCGAATCTAGGTTATGCCAGTTGGCCAATGCAATATACCCGTTTCCAGGAAATTGGAGTAGCTTAGAATATCTCTTTGTCCAAAAGAAAAAAATGTTACATGCTTTAGCTCTATGCCTTACTATTGGAGCATATATGCACAGGGAATGATAGCGTCGGGCTTAGGTTTCGTGGGGATGTCGTGGTGTGTGAGGAAACGGGGACCGGTGTTTACTGCAGCATTTAGCCCGCTAGTGCAGATAATGGCGGCCCTAATTAGTATCCCCATCTTCCATGAACGACTCCACCTCGGAAGGTGAACTTTCCTATCTATTTTACAGTTGCCAATACCTATATATGATTACAACTTGTGGTACTAACTTTCCTTATTTGTGTTGAATTGACACTGAGTAGCTTGTTAGGATCTGTCATTGTAATCGCCGGCTTGTACATTCTTCTATGGGGTAAGAAAAAAGAGATGCAGAAATGTGCGACAAAACTAGTCCAGGAATCTGAAGCAATCAAGGAGCAGGAATCACATTTACCCGCCATCACAGTCTCCGTTGATTCGCGGCGTCCTTGAAGCCGAACTGCATATGCTTTCAAGTTCACAAGCGTTCATTTTTTTCTTCTCCCAATTGATTGTTATGGTCTTCTAGCAGGATTCTAAAGAAAAGTCAGCTAGCATAACCGGAATAAAAGTAGATTAAACTTTTCACCTCTTTATCTGATGATTGCAAATTTCCTCCATGGTTCCTCGTGAGACTTCTGGTAATGAAATATGTTAGACATAGTTGAAGAACTTACCAGTTTAATAGCTGAGATCTTTACCATTTGATGTTGTTGTTTCTGGTGTGGAAAATTGACAAATTAGACGATGATGTCATCATCATAATCGCGTACTTAAAATGATCAAAATTATGTGTAATTCTTGTTAAGATAAGAAAGACGTACCAACTCTGATACTACCTTAAAATATTCAATATATATTCTAAGAACTCAATCTCAACTCAAATATGTAACATTGTGTTTGTTTTACGGTAAACTTTCAAAATCTATGTATCTTTGAACTTAGATATATAACAAATTATTTTAATTTAAGTTTGGATGAGAGACTTCAAAGTATCAAGAAATTTTACACTCAATTGTTTAAAATTCCGTACAAAAACACTATATTTTTAATTTTTGTGGTACAGTCCTAACAAATTTGGCCTATTACTCCATGAAACTTTTAACACACACCGTTTAAAAGTGTGCTTTGCAGGAATCGAGCTTCTAGCATTTGAAATTGCTTGATGATAACAAAGAGTATCATGCATGGTCATTAGAGGCAACACAAAAGAACATTATTTAGTTTCTTGCATGTATGGAGTCATTTATATCATCTTGCAAACATCATAACTTTTTCATTTCTTTACAAAAATGATACTTTTACCATATATTTGTATCATCTCTATAGAGATGAGACCCACATGTATTGGTTACCTCTATTAGAAAAATAATATAAATATGTGGTAAGTATGGCATTACTCATTTCTTTATCATCTAAAGGCCATGTCTAAAGTCATCCATATGAATCAAGTAAGTTGATAGTTAATTATGATGATATGTTACTAAAATAGTATCAAAATTAAATAATTTTTTATAGAAATGATTTTAAGATGATGATTATAAAGATATTTCACGGTTTTTTTACTATTTTCGTATGGTGAAATGATGACATGTGATCATGCACGGAAAAATGATTTCTTACTTGTAAGAAAACAAATATTATTCACTTCCAAAATAGGCTTTTGAGGTGACAATTATGAACAAAATTTAGGAATGATGGACCTGATGGCTACTCTCTCGTTACGTGCTTTAATATGAGTAAATGATAAATAATATTTTATAACACTACGTAGAGATGTGACAGTTTTACCAAAAACATTCCTCATAAACTGCATAATGATAAGAAACTAGCGTTGTGCCAACTACATATACAGAATCAACAAATAAATACCACAAAGAAAATTAAAACTCATCATGATTTTTGCATTCTTTAGTCCAGAGATAAGGTCCAGAGAATAAAGACATAAATTGGGAAGTGAAAGTAACTGATCATAACTTAACAAACCAGAAAGCCATACAAAGGCTTCTTATTCATTAGTAATTAATTAAGCCACTCCATAAAAATAAAGAAACATAATAAGCTCATCAGTCCGTATCATGATGCTGGTCGCTATGTAAGCTCTCCCTCTCCTTCTCCTTCTCCTTCTTCTTCCCCTTCCATCCCCGCTTCTCCGGCTTCCCATGATGCCCGCCATGCAGCTCCACAACATCTGTGATGTCCATGCAAACGCCGGGGTCATTCGTGGTGTAGCTGCCGCCCATCATGAGGGAGTTGTTCACGGCCTGGAAGTTGCTGTTCACGTAAGTGCTCAGCCCATCAGCCTCTCCCAAAGCCGGACCACCACCATGAAGCCCTGCAAGTTTGTTAACGTTCTCATGATCCAGCTCACCCCTCAATGTAGCTCCGGTGTTGGATCCTGCAAGGGTGATGATCCTGACACCGTCTTCGTCCTCGTCCTCGTGGTGGATGGAGCCAGACTTTTGGATGTCCGTGACTGGGTTGGTGATGGCGGAGACCATGTCTCGGATTTCTTTGTCCAGTTGCTTGTTGTGCCTGCTGCCTCCGTGATCGGCTGAGGAGTGGCTGCTGGGTTTGATTGACTCGTTTGTCATTGTTGCTGGGTTTGTGAGCTTGATTTGTAGGCGAGGTTTTGCCATTTGGTGTGAGGATTGAGGTGGATATATAGAGAGGAGTACTTGTGATTTGGGTTGGAAATTTGGAATATAGGAATGGCTTACTTTGCAATGCAAGGATATTAATCATTTCATATGACAACAACAACAACAGGAAGGGGAGGGGATTACTTGGCATTTGGTTCATTCTACTCCTAGACTTTATGCTTTTGTGATTCTTACTGATCACACTCTAGATTTGTGAAGTTTAAAACGGAAAGAAATTGAAAACAACATACCGTTACGAATAATATGAAATGATCGACAAATGTCAAATCCTAGAGCATATAAAATTTAAAGGAATAAAATTTCTTGAACTTTATTGGTAATATATGGTAAGATAAAAGGCGACTACAAAGTTGTTCGGTATTTGTAAAAGAGTGCATTTTTGTTCACCATCATTTAGTATGGTGTATGCTCACCACCCTATTTATCATCGTTAGATAAGTTTAAATTTTGAGATTTGTGCTTATTCACTATACGAATCTCGAAATTCAAACTCATCTAACGGTGATAAATAGGACGGTGAGCATACACCACACTAAATAGTGGTGAACAAAAATGCTCCCATTCTTTTATGTAAAACTGTTACAACAACATAAAATGACCAAAATAGGTATTTTGGTACATGAAATATTATCATGTTTATCTTTTTTAATTTTTTTAATTTTTAATTTTTTTATAATCTTTGTCTTCTCCATCTTCACTTAACGATCAAATAATTTAATAGAAGTTGATAAAAAAAAAGTAGTGATCAATAACATAAAACAGCTAATAATTAGTTAACTATCTACTTATCAATGTTAAACAAGTGGGTAGTACCTTGATCCTAAAGCTCTCCTCTATTTTTTAAACAAACGATATCGATAGTGTGTTAAATTGTTAGCTATTAAGAAAAATGAGGATTGGTGGATATTGAACCTACACCAAAATACATATATAAACATGATTATTTTCCACCATTGTGGTGAAATGTCATCTACTCCAAAACTCGCCTCTTCAAACCCTCATTTCTTCGTTGCCTCCGCTCTTTACTTCGATCATCCTTGTCACTGCTTCTCAACCTGTAATTTGTGACTTCTACGATCAAAGCTTCGTCATCATTGAAGCTCCTTTACACTTGTCACCGCCATACTCACCTTCACTTTTTCTCTCTACCCACCCCTCTCTCTCTAAACCCAGCCCAAAACCCACGACCACTAAAACCCTATTCCCCAAACCAAATAGCCCACCCCTCATTTCCTCTACCTTCCTTGCCGCCACCATGAACACCTAAAATTTAAGGGAATCTGTGCTCCAACCTATTTTTCTCGTCTGGTCATCTGATTTGTTCAACTCCTTCATGTTTGATGCGCATAAATGGACGATAGAGAGAGAAGGTAGAATTATCATATAGAAATTTTCATTAAAGACATTGTTCACCTGTATTTTGTGAAAAAAAAGTTGGTTTTTCATAGCAGCTCTGAACTACTCTTGCTTTTCTGCTTTGAATGACTCTGATTGGAAAAAAAGCAAGTTTTGTTGTGGCTACCAAACATAGAGCCCCTTTTTTTTTCCACCCATGCTTATAAAACAAGTTAAACAATCATGTACCAACACTAAATAAAATCCATAAATTTGTAGCACAACACCAAACAAGAGATGGTGCAAACAAAAAACAACTAGTCAACTGTAGTATATCATGCTTAACATTATTATAGGATTGCACATTTTTGTTCTTCGTTGGTAGGCTTTACAGGAAAACAGTGCTTAAAGATATCATTAGGCCATCTCCAACTGAAGGCTGGCCAGATCACTCGTTTTAACCCGCTTGCCCTTTAACATATTAATATTTTAATGAACAGTACATGACCATATTTGCCTCCATCTCCAACTGAGGGCCATAGGGCTCGTTTTAACCTTGTCACAAAAAACTATCTCCAACCGAGGGCCAAACATAATTTAATTTAATGTTGTAAAATGGCTTAGGAAGTTATAGGAAAAAAATGGAATTTAAAAAAAATATGAAACAAATTTTATAAAATAGAAGTTATAGGGAAAAAAAAAGAATTTAAAAAAAATATATAAAACAAATTTTGTAAAATAGAAGTTATAGGAAAAAAAATAGAATTTAAAAAAATATGAAACAAATTTTGTAAAATAGAAATTATAGGGAAAAAAAATAGAATTTAAAAGAATATGAAACAAATTTCGTAAAATAGAAGTTATAGGAAGTTATAGAAAAAAAAAATAGAAGTTATAGGAAAAAAATATTGCAAAAAAAAAAAAAAAAAAAAAAAAAATTGTAAAAAGAAAAGAAAATTAAAAAATAACGGCTAGCTGACGTCAGTTCGCCGTTGCATTGAAAATTTGGCCTAGCACTAACAGGAATATATTATATTGTCGTTGGTTATATTCGACAGGAATACTCAAATTTTTAGCCCAACTCAGGGCTGGCTAGCTGGCTGGATTGGGCCAGCCAGTTGGCCCTTTAGCCCTTTCAAATTCCGTGGGGCCCACGAGCCCTCTGGCCTAGCCCTTAGTTGGAGACGATTTTCGAACTATTTTCGGCCCTCTGGACCCTTCAGTTAGAGATGGCCTTAGTTCTTGTGTCAGCAAGGGCTACGTCTTTCAGATGGAGATGATAGTTCGTGCTTTTAGAAAATGATACAATATTGAAGGGGTAGATCCAATTATATCATGCATGCTTGCCTTAAGCTTATGGTATAAATTGATAGCTCAATGATCATTGTGGAGTAGAAAATAATCAAGAAAATTCTGGAGGCAACACGTGTACTTTTGGGTGGAAAAGGACAATATTACCCTCGAGACACACGAGAACTTTTACGCGCAAGCAGCAGACAATCATGGCACAATCAAGGTTAAAAGTGATCAAAATAGGTATTTATTCAAAACTTATTTCATCCATCCTCATCAAATCCTCCCCATAAGGTAAACTTCAATTATTAATTCAAAATAGGATTAATTACCTAAATTAATTGATTAATTTTCTAATTAATTAATTAATTAATTTTCTAATTAATTTCCTAATTGATTGCAAGATTTATTTTGACATAATATCTTGCAATTACACCCAAAAACCACCATACGTGGCCGGTTCCCATCTCTCCAAAGGGGGCCGGCCACACCCCTTTAAATATCACCTCATTTATCCAAAAACCTAATTCCAACTCTCTTGCAAAATTTTCCAAATTTCTCTCAACACTTTTCCCTCAAATTCTAACTTTGGCATTGGAGGTTCTTCGGCTAAAGCCCTCCAATCATCATGGGCATGTAAGGCTCTTGGCCTTGATCTAATGTGTTAATTGTTTTGTAGGTGCATTTTCGTCCAAGAAGAAGAAGACAGAAGTTTGCATCCATAAATTGGTGCTTTCATTGAGAGTTTGATTCACACGCTCGAAGAAAATTCTCGCATTCAAAGTTTCTTATTTCTCGTTGATTTGTAGATTTTTCATACAATCTTATTCCTCAATTTTTTTTATACAGTAAAAGAAAAGTACAATGACTAGAAATTCGGAAACCATAACAAATGAAACTTTCTACGTTCAAGGATCCAGATCAAATAATGGAGGACGAGATGTAGCCTCACCACGAAGATCCATGAGGTTTAATGCAATGGCAAGTGGAACACCTTTGCTACCACGAAGCACCACCACAATGGCAGTGGGGAGTGGGGCCAGCTTCATGGTAGCCAGCCCACGGTGAGTAAGGAGTAATTGTGTTAACAGCCTAGGAGGTAGCCCACGCCGCAAGGCAGTTAAGCCAAGCCCGTCACGAGCCAGCCCAAGCCCCTACCCCAACAGCGCATGCACAAGCCATGCACGCCTCCACTTAGCACAAGATCTAGAGCATACAATCCCAAGGCGAGTAAGCCTAAATTGTGCCTAAGGCTGCCCAACGTCTCGCACCACATCGAACCACACGGGCCCAAGACATGACCAGGCGTGAGACCAATGCGCACCCGAGCCGATCCCAAGCCTCGCACCCATGTGTGTTGCACATATTCCAGCCTACTTCGGTGGCCCAACCCACTTCCGTGGTGTCCTAAGTAGCTTAAAGTGGTCAAAGATCTATTTAATCGTCTCAACTCCACTACTCAAGGAGACACATTCCGTCCAAGATTTTCCAACCCAAATGAAGAACAACACTTGTCCTAACAAATCATAAAGTTGACGAGCGCCCTCGCACAGTAAACGACCTTGGTGAATGAGCTCATGCTGCGCATCGAGATGCAACTTGCCCTGGACGAGGTGTCCTAAATTAGGGCAAGGGCAGATAAAGAACCTTTCCAGCAGTGTCCCAGTAAACAGCCACTCGACCAGCCACGAACCAAGCGTTCCGGCAGTGTACACTCCTAATTGGGCCCTCGAGATAGCGTATACTCTTGTCTTAGTGCCCGGAGGAGCATGCACTCTTGATTAGGCCCATAGACGAGCCTACATTCATGATTAGGACCACACTCTAATAATCAACATGAGCAACTTTCCAGGCAAAGTGTTCATTCGCGGCTAGGCCCGCAAGGAGCATCCTCCACCTCACATCGGAGTAGGTAGCACAATGGACGGAAATGAGTAATCATTCAATCTAGCTCAAGTTCAACTGGTAGCCTGCGAGAAATTCACTCGTTTGCTACGAACGTACCACAGGCACCGTAGTCGCGACATAGACGAGCCGAGCACATTAAAGAGAAGCCTAGACCAACAAGTCATGACCGAGGGCAGCCAGAAGCTTCGCTGCCCCAGTAAAGGAAAATTAAAGAAGAAGTTGACAGGCTCATGACTGAATGATTGCGCGATTTCCAGCCTAACGAAGCTACTAACGATGTGCTCTAACGAAACTTGACTAACATAAGCAGGTCACCTTTCATTGACAAGATCGAGCAGACAAGACTATCCTACATAAATTGTCGAATACAAAGATTACCTCTGTTCCGACAAAAGCAGCAGCTCAACATAATGGCACACCAAAGGGAAATGAGTACCATAAGGACACACCAGCCCAACTACTAAGAACTGAGGGGCAAGTCTTGTTCTCAACACTCTAGATGTTTTAATATTGAAGCAGCATATCACCAATAACTGACCTCCTGCTGCACACAACCTAGCGCAAGCCAGCCCTAAGCCAGCCCTAGGTTTGCTTTCATAGTTGTGCATACCTACTCCACCGTTCTCGACAACCATTGATCTATCATTATGGCTCATAATTGTGCCAATCTTGCATGGCTCTTAGCCCTGCTGATCTTGCCCTGTGGCTCGTGCCGACCAAACCTATAACACTAAAAACTTCAAAGCATTCAACGATGGAGTAGAAGACAAGGCTTTATTAGCAGCCCCTTACTAGTGAAAGACTTAGCGGCGAAGAAGTTTGCAATCTATTCAGATTCTCAGCTGATTACCAACCAAGCCTTAAAATGGCACACGACGAAACATCTAATGATGGTGTAATAATTCTGGGAGCAGTTTACTGCGCTTACACCCTTACGCAGGTTCCACAAGCAGTTCGCCAAATAAGACCTCACAGGCTGAGGATTATTTCAATTGTCCAGCAGTCCAGCTTTCCTCAGCTGCACTCACGACAACGACTTCCATGTTTTTTAGTGCGAAAAGGTAAACCAATTTCCCAACATCCATTTGGATAAGTTCTTCAGTGCAAGAGGGTAAACCAATTCCTCGACACCCATATGGGTTTGCTCTCCAGTGCGAGAGGATAAACTAATTGCTCTCCAGTGCGAGAGGGTAAACGAATTCTCCGACACCCATTTGGGTCTACCCTCCAGTGTGTGAGGATAAACTAATTCCTCTATAGTGCTGGAGGGTAAACCAATTCTCCGACACCCAAATGGGTCTGCTCTCCAATGTAATAAGGTAAACCAATTCCCCGACACCCATATAAGTTTACTTTGCAGTGCGATAGGTTAAACTAATTGCTCTTCAGTACGATAGGGTAAACTAATTCCTTGACACCCATATGAGTCTACTTTCCAGTGCGAGATGTTAAACTAATTGCTCTCTAGTGCGAGATGGTAAACCAATTCTCCGACATTCATATGGGTAAGCTTTCCAGTGCGATAGGGTAAACTAAGTACTCTCCAATGTGAGAGGGTAAATTAATTCCCTGACACCCATTTGGGTAAACTCTCCAGTGCGAGAAGGCCACATAGCTTAGAAGATCGAATGCTTGAAGACCAACTAGGCAGCAAATGGTCAGGGGGCAGCATCCACTTTGCACTCAAAAGTTTGCTCATCCGACACTTCATCTTCAGTAGCTTCGATCTTGGTTGTAGAGCTAAAAATAATCAAGAAAAATATAAAGGCAACATGTGGATTCTTGGGTAAAAAACACATGACTACCCTCAAGGCACACAAGGATTTCTACGCGTAAGTAGTGGACAATCATCCCTTAATCAAGGTTAATAGTGATCAAAATAGGTATTAATTCAAAACCTATTTCATCAACCCTCATCAAAGCTTCCCCATAAGGTAACTCCCAAATTATTTCTTTCAAGTTATATTTATTAGCTAATTAATTAATTTATTACTCAACTAATTCATTAATTATCTAATTTATGGTGATTAACACCTAAAAAACCACTAAAGTGGCCGTTTTCCATCTCTCCCAAAGGGGCTGGACACACCCCTATAAATGCCACTTCATTTTCTCCAAAAACCTAAGTTCAACACCCATGCAAAGTTCTCTAAATTCTCCAAACACTTTTTCCTGAAAATTCTAAATTTGGCATCGGAGGTTTTTCGGCCAAAGCCACCCCATTCATCATGGGCAGGCCTTGAGCTAAGGTGTTAATTATTTTGTAGGCGCAATTTTGTCCAAGAAGAAGAATGCGGAAATTTGCATCCACAAATTGGTGTTTTCATTGAGAGTCTTGATCAAACACTCGTAGAAGATTTTCGCATTCAAGGTTTTTCATTTTCTTGTTAACTTGTAGATTTTTTGTACGTTCATATTCTTGGAATTTTTATTTTTAAAAATTCTTCGATAAAACGTAAAAGAAAATTACAATGGCAAGAGATTCGGAAACCTCGACAAACGAAAATTCCAACATTCAAGGATTAAGATCGCGACAATTTACAAGGCTCAACACAACGATGAGTGGAACGACACCACCCCCACGGAGCATCACTGTGGTAACCACCACGGTGGCCACCACAGCAACCACCCATGGCAAGGCCCACGAAGCCACAACCATGGCCCAAGTCGTGCTATTCAAGCCCACATAGGCCCAAGCCCAAGGCAAGAACTCAAGCCCGAAGCAAACCCAATGCATTGCCAAGCCGAGCCCTAGCCTCATACCCACGTGCGCCACACGTCGATCAGTCCATTTCTGTGGCCCAGCCTATTCTTGCGGCCCAGCTTGCTCCCGTGACCTTCCAAGCAGCCCAAATCGGTCCAATATTAGTTCAACCGTCCCAGCTTCAAATTTCTAGGCCTACGATTAAACCAGGGGCATTTTCACCATATTTCTCCACGGATTTGACATTTCCCAACTCAAATCTCGGCCTGGAGTTTACCACACTTCCACTGCTTAAGGAAACGCATTATTTCCAAGCTCTTCCAACCCAAATGGAAAATAACACTTGTCTCGACAAGTCATAGAATTGACAAACGCCTTCACACAACTGACGACCTTGGTGAATCAGCTCTTACAGCGTATCGAGATGCAACGTGCCCCAAACGAGGTGTCCCGAAGTAGGACAAAGGCATACGAAGAACCTTTCAGGCAACATCCTGACAAGCAGCCACACGACCAGCCACGAATCGAATGTTGGGCCCTCGAGATAGCGTATACTCCTATCTTAGCGCGCAGAGGATGATGCACTCTCAACTAAGCCTACGGACAAGCATACATTCACGGTTAGGGCCACACTCCGATAGTCAACATGGGCAACCTTCCAGGAAAAGTGTTTATTCGCGGCAAGGCTTACAAGGATCATTTTTTACCTCACATCAGAGCAGGCAGCATGAAGGACTGAGAAAAACAATCACTCAGTCTGGCTCAAGCTCAACCAGCAGCCTGCAAAGAATTCCCTCGCTTGCTAGTAACGAACCACATGCACTGCAACCACGGCATAGATAAGCCGAGCACGTACAAGAGCAGCCTAGACCAGTAGGTTATGACCGAGGGCAGTCAAGAGCTCCATTACTTCCAACAAAGGCAAATTCAGGAAAAAGTGGAAAGGCTCCTGACCGAGTGATTGCGCGATTTCCAACGATCAAAGGTCACTAACGAGGCATTATGTTAGGACATGATCAAGATAAGCAGGTCACCCTTCATCGAAGAAATCGAGCAGGCAGAGCCTCCATGCAAGTTCATCATGCCACATTTGACATCTTTCAAAGTGGATGGAGACCCGGAAAGACATTTAAAACATTACCAAAGCGGAATGATCTTCTATCGAAATAACGACGATCTCATGTGCAAGATATTTGCCATCACCCTATAAGGCGAGGTGCAAGATTGTTTCTACACCCTGCCACCACTAGGGATGGCAATTTAATCCGTCAAACTCGATACTCGTAAGTAACAAGCCCAAACAATTCGGTTTCGGGGATTAAATATTAGGTTTTTTACGGTTATGAGTAACCATTGGGTAAATTGTTCGATTTCGGGTTCGGTTATGGTTATAAGGGTATCCGCTCCAAACCCTTACCTGAACCCCTCTTTTTTTCATTCTTTAATAAAAAGTATATATATTTATTATTTATATTTTTTCATAGAAGAATGAAATCCCTATTTTTTTTTTCTCTAACAACCATAATACTCCTTAGGAGACTCCAAATGTCTGTAGACTTCAAAGGTTATATCTTTATTCCAAAAATTTTAATGCTTCCAAGTTTCAATGAATCATGGAATTTGGAAGAACTAAAAGGTCAGAAAAGATGGTTTAATACTTGAATTTTGGGAAGAAAAACCTATTTGTTTTCTCTTACAAATTAACAGGAGCAAATATTACATCAAGCCTTCAATTGGCTTTATTTGCGTCGGTGAACGGTTCATCGCCTCCTCTTAGCTCTGCAAGTCGTTTGCCTCATCTGGCTCTGTCCAGTATTGGTCCTGGTCTAAGGTAAGATCACCTCATTTCTTATGCATTTGATGAGCTGCCTTAACTAATAAAGCTTGCATTTTTATTGAATTTTGGGATTTTTGATTTGCAGCAGCAAGTTGATGTCAAGAGTTTCCCAGAAGAACTGATCAATCTGATCAATCCACTTGCTTAATTTTTCATAAGAAAGAAAAATTATAAATGCATAATGGAAAAATCGTTACCCAATGGAGAATCCGTTACCCAATAGGTTTGGTTACAGGGGATACCCGTTCGGGTTTTTTATGGTTTTGGGTATGGGGAAAACAAATAGGTTCGGTTATGGGGATGGCATATCCGAACCCATTTCACCCCATTGCCATCCTTAGCCACCTCAATCCATCTGGAGTTTCGACGAATTTTCATTAGTTTCACCAAAGAATATTCATCCTATCGCTCGATCAAGGAAAAGTCTTACCACTTGTTCAACGTCAAGAAGAACCTAAAGAAGTCGCTTTGCAACTATGTGAAGAGATTCAAAGCAGAGAAGGCAAAGATAGTCAAATGCAACGACTTGATAGCTAAAGCAGACAATAAGCTCTACCCTCATACGAGAAGAGCTGGGGGCCCAATTACCTGTATTCCACAGTTTAAAAGCTCTCATTGATACGGAAACCAACTACTAGAAATTCAAAAGCTAACTTTGGCGACAGTTGTTGTAACCCGGAAGCTCAAGTTATACCTTTAGACGTACGCAGTCATCCTCATGACACACTATTCTGCCTAATCCAGACGTGCGACAATAAAGGTGCAGACAATGGTGGTGCAAAGTTTTTTACGAATGCAACAACTCAGCTCAAAAGACACGCCAATGGCAGACGAACACTAAAAGGACACTCGAAAGCAAGTTTTGTCCTCGTCGTCCCAGAAGATTCTACATAGGAGCAACATGTACCGACAAGTTGATCACCACCTCTTGCTGTGCGTCACATGGCCCAGCGGCCCCTTGCTTCATAATTTAGCTTTAAAGTGGCCCGATACCAGCAGTTGAGCATCTTCTGCTACATGTAACATGGCCCCAGCTCTACGGCTCCTTACCGTGCCTTCACACCTAAGCTAAGCGACACAACAGAGTGACCCAAAGACGCTCCAGAGGCAGCAGAGCATTCCCTAGCCACGCCTGCTTCACCTGATGGAGACTTCTGGTATTTACACGTCGACGGCGCATCCAACTACAAAGGCTCCAAAGCAGGCTTGGTCCTTGTCACCCCAGACGGTTCGATGCTTGAGTAGGTGATTACTCTAAGTCAAGGCATCTAACAACGAAGCAAAGTACAAATATCTGCTAGTAAGACACCGAATGGCAAAAGACTTGGTGGTGAAAAAGCTTGCAATTCATTCCAATTCCTAGCGCAATACTTAAAGAAAGTACGCAAGCAACTTGAGGCATTTTAGAATTACACCCTCACTCAAGTTTCGTGGGCAAACAACACCCACACGGACACACTAGCCAACCTAGGCTCCGCCCTTGACCACCAACTCAAACGCTTTATCCCGGTGAAATATCTAGACAAGCCAAGCATAGAGGCGAAGTCAGGAATCGAAGTGTTACAAATTAGTATAACTCTATACTGGCAAAGTTCTATTACAGACTACCTAGTCAATGACACACTCCCCACGGAAAGGTTGGAGTCTAGAAAGCTCCAAATAAAGGCAGCACGCTACTATATGTGGAACGGCATTCTCGCCCGAAGATCTTACACTAGACCACATCTCCGATGCCTAGCATCTCCTAATGACCTAAAGGTTCTAAGCTCAATCCACGAAGGCGTTTATGGAAATCACTCTGAAGGTCGATCCTTAGCGTATAGGGCTTTTAATGCAGGTTACTACTGGCCTACCATGCATTAATACACTAAGGAGTTAGTGCAAAAGTTCAACCGCTACCAACGTTACAAGCCGGTACCAGTACTGCTTGCCAGCGAGCTACACCCACAAATGAGTCATTAGTCATTCATGCAGTGGGTAATTGACTTGGTAGGGCCAATGTCGCTACTACTGGGGGTAGAGGCATAATGATCGTGACAACCAATTACTTCACCAAATAGGTAGAAGCAGAGCCCATGACAATCACGACTCAGGCCTTTTCGATTTGGCATCCCCAATCCATCATCATCGACAACAGCCTGTAATTCTTAGCCAAAGATTTGGCGAAGTTCGTCCAAAAGTATGGCATCAAGCAGCACATGCCCACACCGAGATATTCTCAAGGCAATGGGCAGGCTGAACAAGACGATTCTCGACTGCCTCAAAACATCCTTATCCGACAAGAAGGGAAAGTGGCCAGACTAACTCGCCGAATATCTATAGGCATATCATGCGACCAAATGACAAGCCACCAGTGACACTCATTTCTCTTTGGCAATTGGTTTAGAAACAATCATTCCTCCTAAATGTCATCGTTCCAAGTATTAGCACTCTAC
Source organism: Pyrus communis (assembly GCF_963583255.1). Classification (NCBI taxonomy): domain Eukaryota; kingdom Viridiplantae; phylum Streptophyta; class Magnoliopsida; order Rosales; family Rosaceae; genus Pyrus; species Pyrus communis. Next base: position 18,916,145 of record NC_084815.1, on the reverse strand, counting down.
TGCCAAGCATTGAGCATAACAGTAAGGAGATGGTCACAAACTTAGATTTTGTAGAGGAGAAACGTGAGCAGGCCATCACTCGCATTGCTGCCTACCAGTAGCAGCTCATCTCCAGCTAGAACAAAAAGGCCAAGATCCTGCATTTCCAACCTAAATATTTAGTCCTAAGAAAAGCTTTCATCACTGTCTACAGAAAAGGCTCTAAAAAGATGGATCCCATATGGAAAGGTCTGTACAAGATCAGCAAAATAGGTGGCAATGGTAGTTACACCCTTGCCACCATGAACGACAAAGAGATCAAAAAGCAGTGGAAGGCCTACAATATGAAGAAGTACCATGTGTGACCTTCTACCATATCAAATCCCGAAAACTCAAGTAGTTTGGCGGGCACTATCTCGCAAGGTGAGCACTATCCAGTTGTTATGCAGTTCCTACCTTACAACTAAGTTCTCGTTCGTTTTACTCGTTTTTTAATTAGGAATTCAGAAGTAATCTACAACTTGGCTCAGTTGCATACTTATAACAACTGATCACTTATGCACTTCAAAAGAAAACCGCGCCTTTCTTAGGGGCTTATCGCAGGAATTGCCCCCTCCCCGGGAGAAACCAACCATACTCTCTAGTGATATAGGGTAATTGACACCCATATGGATCTGTTCTCTAAGGAGGGAAGATGAACTTACACTCCGAATATCCAGACGTGGATGAGCCTGGTTGCCCTGGTATAACTAAGTGCACGATGACTTGCGTCGGGATTCCTAGAAGTAGCCACAATGGTCTTTTTCAAGGCTTAGCTAACTGAAGGATTTTTGGTCTCTTGGCTTAATCTGTGGGGAACCAAGCCTCAGAAACAAAATAGGCACATTACGTAGTACGCCCTATAAATGGCTGCCTTGGAACCCTAAAGCTGCTACCGAGTGCATTAAGGTAGCTTACAATTTTCGGAAGACTGCCTACAACTTACCTTTTGAGCAATAAAGTCGTGCTAGACTTATACAACCACACATTCTTGTGAAAGGTTAAACAAGCTAGAGTGTGTATATGAAGCTTTATCCACTGTCGACATGCTACGTAGTTGATAAACTTCACCTCTGCCAAGTGCGGAACAACCTACACCAAGTCCTAAACTGTTGTGATACTTGTTACGCAACCTACGGAATTGGAGAAAGCCAAGGTTAACAATTTAGTGGTCATGCAGACTTGTCTACTTCTGTAAGTAAGAAGTCCGGCTACTGACCATATGGCTAACAACTTTACAAAGTTCTACACCAACACATACGGCTGTATGGGCTAAACGGTCTGTCTGCTTATAGAAAAGTAACACGGCTACCACTGGTCTATAAAGTCTAAAGTTTAGGGCATGAACAAAATGAGCGAAGAGAGAGAAAAGTGAATGAAGCAAGTTTATTAAATTTTCTAGCAAAATTGATAAACAACTAGCAAAGACCGAATGAGTTCAAGCAAAGCAAAAGTAAAAAGGAAAACAAAGAAAATCCTAAAGACTACATAGAAAGCTAGTCTTCAGCAACTCAGACGCTCCACGACTGCTCGGTCACCACACCTTCAGCAGCAACGACACCATCTAGTGTTTCATCCTCGACTACCCCAACTTGGGCACCAACTTCTTCAACTACTTCACTAATGGAAACCTCAAAAGTAAAGGCAAGCAAGTCTTCCAAAGAAATAGAGAAGGTTTCGAAGTCTTTCCCAGCAAACTCAAAGTCAGACGGCCTACCAAAGAGATGATCTACATAACCCAACTTGTAAAAATCGACATAACTCTGAACAAGCGAAGCCTCGAGCCTAGCCTTTTCACTCTTCAGCTGATCGTCCTCCTCGAGCAGACCAACATGAATGCACTACAGCTCATCCACTTAGTTCTTCAAACTTTCGTTGATCTTCAACGTACCTTGGAGTTCCAATGCTTAGGGTTCAAGCCTATCAACGACCTTTTTGAAGTGGATCACTTGGTTATAAGCAGTAATCAACTCTTCATCTTTTGCATAAGCAGCGGAATGAAGCTCAGAAACGGCACGCTCAAGATCTTGAATCTGAGAAGAATAATCTTTGGCTACCACAACCTTTACCGCCTCCTTGGTAGCCTTGGTATCCTTTTAGTCAAGGAGCATAGACTCGGCTACCAGAATAACCATCTTTTGCATCACAACAAGGCAGTCTTCTTATACTTAGTTGCATGCTTCACAAAGGAACTTATGCAAACAACCCCTCTAACGCCATCGACAAACTTGGCACAAACATCCATGTCTTCAAGCAGATCTGGTTTAAAAAGTGCCCAGATCTCAGTATCCTCCCCAGAAGCAGGCTTAGTGGATTTCTCAAAGCTGCCCACGCGAGCAGTCTCATCCTTCCCATCATGTGAACCAATCTCAACAGTAAGGGGAGTGGGCCTTGGCGCCACTTTAGTAGCAGAGTCCACCTTATCGCTCTTCATAATAGCAAGTCTCTCCAAAGATGAACTGGACTTAGCTCCTAACGGACGTCTTGGTATATACTTCAGCATTGGGGGAAAGACAGGACTCTTGAGCAATCCTATCAGCAATCGTCCTAGCCATTCTCGACATGGCAGACGCCACAGGCTCAGATCCAGTAGCCTCATTTTTCTTCCCATTGGAAGCAGTTATATTAATCACATACCTTTTGGCAGCAGGCGGACCCTCACGAGCAGCAGAGGAAGTCTTTAGTTTTTTCTCAATCGGCATCTTTTGAGCAGGCAAGGAAGATCTCTTCTTTCCACCTTTATTCATAGTAGGCTACATAACAGCGATCAGACGAGCCAATGCATCCGTCTTGATCCTTTTTACCTTTTCTCTTGGAAGCAGCCTACTTTTCTCTCGACAAAGATGACTAAGTAGCCAATGCCATTCACTGTACTCAGTAGAGGAGTTCAACCCATACTAGTTTTTCCCTCATTTTTTTCTCTCAGACCAGCAAGCAAAAGGCATGCATGCCCAGCATTTCAACAGCCCATGAGGCCCGTGACCTCCACATTTCTCTCAATCACTGGCCTGGCCCGCATCAGGTCTAAAAGCCCAAAGAACATGAGCCATGTAGCTTACCTGGCATTGCGCTCCAGCGCCTCAATCCGCTGCCCCAGCTTCACAAGCTACGCTTTGCTCTAGCTAAGCCGAGCAGCCCAAGCAGTGGTCCCTGCCACAACACCTTTTTGGCCCATGCCGAGCCGACGTGCTGCATCACCCCGATGGCTGCCCAACGACAACACTATCCAAGAAGAAGATAAGGAAAACTAAATTTTTCTTACCTCAGTGTGGCGTGAAAAAGACAAAGAAAACAATGAAAGACGGTCCTTTGCACGAGCAAGTGTAGAAGATTGCTAGGGGAGGGGGAACAAATATTCTCTAACTTTCTTTCTCTTATAGGGTAAAATAAATTGCTCTCTAAAGTTGATTTAATCATCTACTTAAGGTAAGCTTAAATTAAATAGACTTTAGAAGTGACTTATTTCCATTTCCTAGAATGATCTAATTTCCAATTAAAAATGGAATCTACATCAAAATAGGAAACAATCATATGTTTCCTAAAGCAAGAAGACTCTACATCTTCTGCATTTTCCTACGAGCAGCCTAACAAGTGTGGGGGCATTTGTGGAGCCAAAAATAATCAAGAAAAATATGGAGGCGACACATGGACTCTTGGGTTAACAAGACAAGATTACCCTAAAGGCACACCGAGATTTCTACACACAAGCAACAGACATTCATCCCTCAATTAAGGTCAAGAGTGATCAAAATAGGTATTAATTCAAAACCTATTTCATCAACCTTCATCAAAGCTTCCGCACAAGGTAACTCCAAAATTTTTTCTTTCAATTATATTGATTAGCTAATTAATTGATTTATTACTCAATTAATTCATTAATTAGCTAATTGATGGTGATTAACACCCAAAAAACCATTAAAGTGGCCGATTCCCATCTTTCCCAAAGAGGCCGGCCACACCCTTATAAATACCACCCCATTTTCTCCAAAAATCTAAGTGCAACACCCATGCAAAATTCTCTAAATTCTCCAAACACTTTTCCCTCAAAATTTTAACGTTGGCATTAGAGGTTCTTCAGCCAACGCAAATTTCGTATAGAAATTTTTTTATATGATTGATACGACCATCCCAAATACCTAACTTAATGGGTTTGCTAAATCTTAACGCAAATTCTCTACACAACAAAAAATCCTAACGCAACCTAACTATGCAAATATTTACATAAATCTTTTGAGTGTATCGCTGAAATTGTGTTATATAAAAATTCTATTTTTTTATTAATCGATAAAATGAATTTTTTATTTTAGATTAATAAAATTTATTTTAGATTAATAAAATAAATGATAAAAGAAATTAATCATTAAAAAATGCAAACGAGGCAGAACATTTTTTTTACTTATATCCAGGGATTGAAGTAAAAATTATCTAGTTACAACTGTTACATTTTAGTTTTAGGAGAGCATAAAGTAATAGCCTACGAAAAAATACATTGTTAGTTCAGTTAAATAAAATTGACATCCTAAAATACTAAATAACTAAATAAAAAGATAATAATAAGAAAAATCAATATTATTAACGTTAACGAAAACGTTTTAATCCCTAATTTTTAAACAAGTTTTTATTCATCAATTTGAATGGTTTCCTAAAAAAAAATATTGGATTGAATTAACTCCTTCAAGCTCGACGATTGAATAAAAATAGGTTATTATGATTTCGAATAAGCCGCTATGGTGAAATCGGTAGACACGCTGCTCTTAGGAAGCAGTGCTAGAGCATCTCGGTTCGAGTCCGAGTGGCGGCATGGCATCTTCTAAAAGAGTAAGTCCTATAATGAATTCAATTCCCGATTTCAATTCCTATAATTGAGGGACGCCCTTATTAATTTAATAATTTTTATGATATTTTCAACTTTAGAGCATATATTAACTCATATATCCTTTTCGATCGTTTCAATTGTAATTACAATTCATTTGATAATTTTATTAGTCGATGAAATCGTAGGACTAGATGATTCGTCAGAAAAGGGGATGATAGCTACTTTTTTCTGCATAACAGGATTATTAGTTACTCGTTGGATGTATTTGAGGCATTTACCATTAAGTGATTTATATGAATCATTAATTTTTCTTTCGTGGAGTTTTTCCATTCCCCCCCAAAAAAAAAATTCATTGTGGACGCTTAAGACTCTTGGCCTTGACCTAAGGTGTTAATTGTTTTGTAGCTGCAATTTTATCGAGGAGAAAGAAGGCGGAAATTTGCATCCATATTGGCAGCTCTATCCTTGACTTCTCCATCTACGGTAGCTTAGAAATCAAACTCAAGCAATTTCTTCATTTTTGGCAAGTTGCCCAAACTGTGGCCATGCCATGCCACTTCCTCGGTCCACGCCAAGCCAGTCCTTGGCTTCAGTTAAGCCGAGTAGCACAAGCAATGGCCTCTGCCATACCGCCTTATTGGTCCATGCCAAGCCGACTCCTAGCCCTTGCTAGCTGACGTGTCGCACCACCCCGACAGCTGCCCCGCGGCAGCACCACCCAAGAAGAAGACAATGAGAATTAAGTTTTTCTTACATTGGTACGGCGCAGAGAAGACAAAGAAATCGACTGAAGATGGTTATTTGCACGGGCAAGCAAAGAAGAGTGATAGGAGAGGGGGAACAAATATTCTCTAGTTTTCTCTTTTTTTTTATGTAAGGACAAATAATTGCCCTCAACTTAATCCCTTACTTAAGGTAGGCTTAAATAGGCTTTAGAGGCGATTTATTTCCCTTTCTTAGAAGAATCTAATTCCAAGTCCAAGTGAGAATCTGCATCAAAGCTGGAGATCTCTACACCTGCTGCCCTTTCCTGCGAGTGAGGCGACAACTGTACTTTTGGGTGAAAAGGGATAATATTACCCTCGAGGCACACCAAAAATAATACAGGCAAGTAGTGGACAATCATGGCACAATCAAGGTCAAAAGTGATCCAAATAGGTATTTATTCAAAACCTATTTCATCCATCCTCATCAAATCTTCCCCACAAGGTAACCTTCAATTATTCATTCAAAATACAATTAATTACTTAAATTAATTGATTAATTTCCTAATTAATTAATTGATTGCAAGATATTATTTTGGCATAATATCTTGCAATTACACCCAAAAACAACCATATGTCGCCGGTTCCCATCTCTCCAAAAGGGGCCGGCCACACCCCTATAAATACCACCTCATTTCTCCAAAAACCTTATTCCAACTCTCTTGCAAAATTTTCCAAATTTCTATAAACACTTCTCCCTCAAACTCTAACTTTGGCATCAGAAGTTCTTCAGCCAAAGCCCCCCGCCCATTCATCTTGGGCGCATGAGGCTCTTGGCCTTGACCTAAGGTATTAATTGTTTTGCAAGTGCATTTTCGTCCAAGTAAAAGAAGGCAGAAATTTGCATCCACAATCATGAAACAAGTTTTGCATCTGTGACTTTTGCTTTTGTTGACATCATCGAAAGTATCAATTTTCTTATATATTGGTGCCCATGCCTTGTTTTTGTTTCTATCTTGATTGGTACATACACCCTTCCATCCTATGTTTCTATCTTTTAATAACAAACGGAATAGGGCTTGTGAAATTGTGAAATTTTGACTGCATTCTATATGAGAAATGCAACAAATGTAAATCCCCTTCTAAAGTACAGAGTAATTGGTGTATTTAGGATTCTAAAATAATCAGTCTCACCATTCTCTTCATTTTGGGTTTAAATAACTGCATTATTGTCTGATCGTAAGACTTTTTGCATCTTGTCCCAGGTTCCAATCAGTTTTGTTGACAAGAGTATATGGAATTTCAAAGCTTGGAAGATCTAAAATTGTAGAGTATCTGAAAGGCCTTGCCTATCTTCTTGTTACGAAATGAGATGCATAAATTACAACTTATATTCACCTTCACCCGTTTTTGCACGCAATTGATATGTAAACCTTTCGAGTTACATTTATCTTTTATTTACAAGTTCTAACTGATTTAGACCAATTTTGAACCGAGGGAACCATATAACTTGATCGTATTTTGGTGCAGTATAATAGTCTAATCAAGTTCGATCTTAGGTACCTTCATCTGATCTCGTCCTCCAACCGCCTGCTATAATAATGCATGAGGTTAGCAGGGTGTTAGAGGAAGAGATCATAGTGAAAGCAACATCATTATACTCACATTACTTCAAGTTGAAGCAAAAATCTCCCTCCAAAATCTGCACCAAACTGGAAGTGCAGCAATTTTGTGTAAGTTTTTTCACCAGAACTGCAAGTGCAACTGACTTTTTAAGGAAGCACTTTGCTAGAAGTGGAAATGTCAAAATTTTCATTAAAACTATAAATCTTCATGGGAAAAGCACTTGGAAGTGTTTCTTGAAGAAACAAACTTATCCAAAATCCGCCTATGTGACCCAAAACACTTTCAAATTTCTTATGTCAAACGTAATTAATAGCTTGTAGTTGTCAAAATGTATTTTTAATCGTTTTAGATGTCGTCTCAAACGTGTCTTTAGATTGAGATGAGTTGAGGAGTGGATTCGAGTAATGTATATCTGGGTTGACTCTACCTGATTTTATCATGGTTTTTTTTTTTTTTATAATTTAATTTAATTTAAAACAAGGTGATAGATTTCATTGATAGGGAAATAAATAGAAAGAAAGAGAAATTACTGCTTCAAAGACATGTTTTCCAACAAAACATCTACAACCAAGTTCAGTGGTTATTTAAACCACAAACAGGGGAAGGTAGAGGAAAGATTGAAATGAGCAAAACGGTGTGCAGCCTCGTTAGCTTGACGTTTGATATGGGTAAAACAAACTCCAGTAATCCTCGCTCTAGAGTCTTCAACGATGAGGCCAATTGAGGATAGGTCCATCGAGGAAGAACGAAGAACTTGGGAGATCTGGAGCAAATCACTCTTAGCTAGAACACTATGAAGATCCCTTGAAGACACCAAAGCTAGATCCTCTCTTATTGCTAGAGCCTTAACGAAAAGAGGAGAAGGAATATGACCCTCTCTTACATTATAAAAACCCCTTGAAGTTCCATCACAAACTTACCATTCGAGTTGCGAAGAACTGCACCAACTCCACCCATAAGACGATTCGCGTCCCAGGCCTCATCCTCATTAAGCTTAAAGAACCCCACCCCAGGCTTGGACCACTTTGCCGGAGATGAAAGCGTTAATTGAATCCCAACAGACGGAACGCTTGAGACAAGCAAGAAATTATACCACTTTGAGATAGTGTAGGGAACAAAAGCATTGAGGGGAACGCACTGCCTGACCAAAGTATGGCATTCCGAGAATTCCAGATAGCCCATGAGAGCATCAAAATCAAGTCGAATTTATGCTTGTCAAGAGTGGGAAGAAAGGATGCCACCCAATCACGAACCGAGAGAAATGGTGGCCCGCGGGGCAGACTTCCAATAGAGGAAAAATCCACACACAGGCAACATAAGGGCAGTTGCGAAAAATAGGACCCCTCGATTCCTGTCTGCACCACAGAGCAAACACAAGATATCGGTTGTAATATAACGGTTAGTAAGGTTTATCCTAGACAGGACGATATCCTTACAGAGCCTCCAAGCCATCATGCGTACTTTAGGTGGGACCTTAGCAGCCCAAATCCTCTTTCAAATAGTGGCAAATGCGTCAGATGGATCATAAACAGAAGCTCTACTCGAAGAACTCAAGACAAGGTTAAATGCCACATGATAAACATTTTTCATCGAGAAGAGACCCTTATTGTCGAAGGGCCACATAAGTCTATCCTTAGGAATACGATGGTTAATCTGGATAACAAGGATAATGTCTACTTCCAGGTCCGAGAATAAGCTCATGATGATGGGAGATCTCCAACATTTCCTATCATTGTCAATGAGGTCGCTAACCAGGGAGAGACTGCAGTAAGGGGGTTTAAGGGAGAAAATACGAAATGATGTCGGCAAGGGAATCCATTTGTCTTCCCATGTTTTAATGTTTGCATCGGACCTAACCTGCCATCGTGGGGCGTACCAACTCGTCGACCGAGTTTGGTCGGGGTGTAAAATATGTTGATGTGGCGTTAGGCACACTGCTGACTTCTTGATCTCGCCACTGCGACCGAGGAAGGAACACGTCTCGGCCTTCGGGTTTTAGAGCCTGAAGACAAGGCTGCTAGTTCTGCGAAGTTCAATATCAAATTCGTTTTCAGTGTGCCAAATGTAGTAACCTGATGACACCTTACTTCATCGAGAAGGCTGATGAGATGACCTCTTCCAACAAGGACTTATATATCCTTGTCAACCGAGACTTAGATAATAACCAGTCGGTCTTGAAGCAGTGTTATTTATCCAAACTGAAGGTGCTCCTCGGTCGGCTGATTCTACGGTTTCAGTGTTATTTATCCAAACTGAAGATGTTGCCGGTTGCCTTCACAGTGTTGTTTATCCAAACTGAAGATATGATGACGGGAAGAAAAAGAAGGGAAAAATCTCAAAGTTGTTGAGAAGCTTTGCGCATGGAAATTTGTGTGTTGATTTGAAAGGGGCCTTGAATGTTGTCCACGGCTTTGTATTTATAGGAATGAACTGCCTCACCCTCAAGTTGTAGCCACTGCACACGATTCTTGGAATATTACTCTAGGTAGAATGATCGTCACTTAATCTTGCTTATTATCCTATGCGCGTAGGATAATTGTCCTTTCATCTCTCGTCGGCCAACTGGAAATCATCACATGCATCATGATAGAATCCTAAATTGCATAGAACCATGGATAATCATTATCATCACCTCCACACGTAAAATCTTAATAGAACTCATCTTTATCTGCCGCATGCAAAATTAAAAGCCACCACCTAATCATCCATTGCTAGTGACAATCCACGTGCATAGCAAGTTTGTTAGTCTTTGACTAATCCCAAAAGCCATTCTAACCACATCACCATTTCAATTTCATCTTTATCGCATACATGCATATCTGGCAACCAGGCCAGACTGATTCAAACCACACGTCCACACGCCAAACATCACAAATCAGTTTGAACCATTCTGCTTGTTTCCATCCCATTTATTTTGTATAAGAAAATATTAAGATAATTCATTATCAAAATTATCTTCACTTTTTCATCTGACGGTGTGAAGCTATGCTCACTCAATAGCCCTGATCGCACTAGCCGATGGTGTAAATTTGGGTCCAAACACATATATTGGAAATTATACCCAAACCGTATCGAATCCCAAAATTTGAGAATACCAAAATTTCAGTTAGGTTTTAGTTTTCAGAATCATGTCCTGAAAATGATTGATTCAGGATTTAGGTTATCATTTTTGGATCGGGATGCCAATCTGGACCACCCCTAGAAAAAAGTAGTGGTTATGGTTGTGGATGACAAGAAAGATTCTCTTAAGAAATTTATTTTCATTTAATTAAAATAAAATAAATAATGGTATGTTTGTAGTTTCATCCTCTTTGGATGACAAGGAATATCAATAATAGTATTTAAAATAAAATAAATACGGCTATGTTTATTTTTTCATCCTCATTGGATGACAAGAGAAATTTTTTTAGGTACTGGGAGAAGGTGAGAGAGAGAGAGTGGTGAGGAAGAAGGAAGCGAGGGTTGGGTGATAGGAGCATATTTATGCGACTTAGTTAGCTTGTTTCTTTTCATTTAGTAAGTTAGTTTCTATTTATTATAGTGATTTAAGCTATTTTCGTGTGTTTGTAGGTTTAAAGGGCAAAAGAGGCAAGAAAGTGCATTTTGGGTTGGAATCAAGATGGATGGACGAAGAGAGGCTAAGAATATGCTTAACATCTGGAAGAATTAAATCAAAGACTTGGAAGATAAAGAATCAGCTAAGAAGAAGGAAACATTATCCAAATTACATTATCTTATCCAAACCTTATCCAACCTTATCTTATCTTATCCTAGCCTAATCTTATTCCACCTTAATTCCAACTGCAAAGAGGACTTAATTTCATATTGAATCACCTAAATATCAGGTTCTAGAAGCTCTATCCTTTTCCTACATTGATGTCGCACCCTCTCCCTATTCTCTTTGGTTTCTTCCATGCACTTAACCCTAACTTTTCCCCCTACAACTCTGCCGTGTCTATCCTTGTCCTCCAAGGCTTTGTGCCATGAAACCCTAGCATATAAATACATAAATCTACCGCAGAAAAGGGAAGACCACACACAAGAGAGAAAATCAGAAAATTCAATTTGTGCCACAGCAAGGAAGGAAGGAGAAGAAGGGATTTTGAGCCATGACCTACAATCCAAAGCCTTTGGGATCGCTGGAGTGTCTAGGGTGCTTTCTATCCTTAGTTTTAGTTTTAATGTTTATTTTAGATTGCTTGTCAATTATGATGAACATGTTGAACTAAATTCTTTTTAGCTAGAGGTGAATTCAAAACCATGGACATATGTTTTATATGAATTGATTACATCCAATTATTGTTTCGTAAAACATGAATGCGATTTACTTATTTGTTTGATTGATAACTTATTCTTGTATGTTGATTAAGGGTGCACACTTAGGTTGCATGCATGAATTTGATGCTAAAATATAAGGAAATTTCACCTAATAGTTATGAACTTATATTTATAAGTAGTGGAGGTTGCTAGTCACAATCGTGTTAAGTAAATCCATGGCGGGAGTATCATACAGTTCATAGTTACGAATGCCTTGTCAATGCTTATGATTTTCACAAAGCTTAATAATCTTTGATTGTATCTCTATTATGTTGTTCATGTAGGGAACTTGATCAGAATAATTTGGTTGTTGATGTGTATTCCATCCAATTCAATGAATTTAGGAAAATTTGAAAGTTAATTTGTGCTTCTCACGATTAATTTGGGGCATTGTCATTCATGGTTTAAAGGAATAATAATTGGAAATCGATTTGTGTTGCATATGGTTCATGTGTGGAGAAGGACCCTCTAGCTTGCCTTTCACCCTTAAAACACCCAATTTCGTGTCTAACCTGTTTAGTTTATGCAATCTGTTTAGTTTAATTAATTTCGTCCAAATCAATCCCCCCCCTTTTTAATTAAGTGTGTTAGATTAGTTAGAAACGTGTTCAAATCTGTCTAATTTAGTATTTTGAGTCTTTTTAGTTCAATTTTCGTTCAAATCACTTTCTAGTACATGTTTTGAGTCAATTTAACTTAATTTGTGTGTTTTGAGTCATTCTAGTCAGTTTTGAGTTATTAGAGTCTAGTTTTTTGTTTTAGAGTCTAGTTTAGTGTTTTAGAGTTTAAATTGTGTAGATTAGCATCCCTTTTAATCACCGGCCTAGAACGATCCCTACTTACATATACTACAATTATAGGGTTTAATATGTGTGTTAGAATATATCACATCATTGGGTTGGGGTGAGGTGTACGGTGGCGGATGTGGTGGCTTGTGGGGAAGAAATTTGGGGGGTTTTTTTTTTTCTTTAATCAAATAAATTCTTTTTTTTGAGAAATTAAATAATGAATGTTAGGTATAGGAAAGGAAGTTCATCATAAATCCATTGATTATATTTTATCAAAACCGAATTGCATCTTAACTAAGCAGAGTTTTTAGCCTATGTGAGATGTTAATTAGTGGTGAACATGTGTCAAGTTTTTATTTGTGAGGAATACCAGCTCAACTAGTGCTCCCGAAATCCAAAAAAATTTCTCTAACAAAGAGAATTCTCTTATAGGAGAAATTTTCATTGTGACCAGAATACGAGATAGTACATCATATGTTACTATATAAAAAGTGAGATATGTGTGTTAAAAAGTTAATAACTTAAAAAATAAATTTTTTACTACTTATATGAAAACATGTGATGCACCATCCGTATTCCGATCACGATGAAAAATTTCGCCTCTTATAGACGTATTCATTATTTATTGGCAGCTTTAATGACTTTGGTTTTATCGAGAATCCGTTCACCAAAAACAGACAAAGTTAAAAAGGGTCGAGACTAACTCGGAAAAGAGATTGAGACTCTTCCTGTTTTATCTCTGACAACCTCTGCATCTTCATGCATTACCGGCGGCTTTCTCGTCTTCTCGTACTCACTTTTCCATGAATTCACTGAATTATATTGAATAAATAATGATTATTATTTTGGTGGAATTTGTGATATTTCTTCCCATGCGAGGGGTCCATTAGCAATTAGCATATAAATTTTACTCCGACATAAAACCAAGTTGGTTCCGTTTAACTGGATAAAAGGTGAATTGGAAAAACCAATCTTCATAGTTCTTACCTAAACCAAACATGCATTAGAAGAATCAAACGTAGAGGTTAATAGACCTTCGATACAGGTACTACTAATTTATCGTGTTTTTTTTCTTCTTCAGGTTACTCTCGAGTGTTATTGTAGATAAGAGGGTTTCACTAGAATGAGCATGGTTGGTTGGGCTAAATCAAAAGACCTCACTTTTCAAAACAATTTTCACTGTTCGATTTTTTAGATCCAATCGCTCGGTTTCTTAGAGTCAATATTCACCATCTATTTCCCAGACTACTCTACTGAAGAAAAATTGGATAAAAGAATGCAATACTCAAATGTAATTATGCAAGTGGTTAGAAATATGCATACCTGTTATCCAAAAGCCACCCACTCATGCACGTTTGCTGCTTCTCTAAGAGCTTCCATTCATCTCGACACCTTCTCCAGATTTGTATCCTTATATAGTTCTTCATGATAAGCAAATACCTGAGCATAACTGCCTTTTTGATGTCGTATATCCGAGGGCCGCACTTTGTAGAAAATTGGCACAATAATTTGTTGTCCTGCCTGTGAGTCTCTAGATTCAAGGATCTTGACGAGTTCATCCAAGCACCATGCTGAGGATGCATAATTTTCAGAGAATAAGATTTGCAAAATCTTTGACTCCTCGATTCCTTTGGAAAGCCATGGTGGTAAGTAGTCTTCTCTTCGTCTTGGAAACTCATCGTCGTATCTGAAGACTCGAAATCCCCTTTGATGCAAATTGCTGCGCAGATGGTCCGTAAAGTTGTTGCCTGTATCTGCTCGTCTGAAGCTGAGATATGCATCATATTTCCAAAGCTCGTTGGTCGAATTTGTATTGTGAGGTTGCATGGTCTCCTAGCTAGCTGTCCGGGATCAAGACAAGAAATTCGAAGAGGTGGCAGCGATTATGTCAAAAGACTTTCTCGTACGTGTTTATAAATTAGGCGACCGACCTTTGCGCTAGAAGAAATATTTCCCAGGAAGTTTCCGACTGCTACCTTTCAAGTTTCACCCGTATGCGTGTGAAACCATCGCCAATGCTATGCACCTGCAGTGAACTTACTTCGGAAATTATGATTTAAAAAACCAAACGTGGACTAGTCTTTTTCTTTCTATTTCTCCTTGACTTATATGTCGTCTGATGAAGATGACACACCAACCTGTATTAAGAAAATATATGTAAGCGGATAAATGGATCTTGTCTTCCATAGTCCATGTTAGTGTGTAAATTGTGATCTGATGTGGTAGTTGTATTTCCAGCTCATATTGCTAGGATGTTTAGCTAAATTGGTTGTATGCTTATTTGTTTAAGTCTCATAGGTCTTAAGTAAGTAAGTAGATATGTATCTTTATCTCATAGGGTGTAAGATGGAAGGATGAGATTCTTTTGATGTAATTTGAATACTGCCAAAAGTGTGCAGCGGTTAGAAGAGAGTGGATTTCCTTTCCTCTCTCAGATGAATGAAAGCTGAATGTATGAAGAATATTCAGAGTCATATTCTCTCACTCCCTCTCTCTCTCTCTCGACCATCTTCTCTTCCATTTTCGTACTGTAATTCCTTCTATTCTCTTAGGAAATCTGTGTAGTCATAGCTAACAGTTGCATAGCTCATTCGAATTCTAACAGTCCATACTACCAAATGCTCCAACTTTTTGAGATTTATCTATGATTCAAATAGAAAATAATTTGATCCAACTATAAGTGGTCAAGTTTCATCTCCCACATTGAGTTTAGTAAGCAATTAATGATTGAGTTATCTCCCAACAGCTTGTCTCTTCATTTATTTACTTGTCAGCATTTTTTTATGGTGTTTTTTCAATTTTCTTATTTCAATTTTAGTTTTTCTTAGGTTACTATGAATTCGTTAATTAAATTTATTATTATATTGAATTGTATATCGTTGAATTAATTTTTTCAACAGAAGCTCTTACTTTTTTTGTGAATTTTATCACACAATCATGGAAGTAGTGTATGCTTGTCATGAATAAGAAGTTCAGTAACTGAATCATGACATGATTATCATGGCCATTCATGATCCACAATGATATGTAGGATTTTTTTTTTAACAAATCGGTATGTACATATTTTAATGCCCCAACATAGTGCATTGTGCACGTCCTTACAAGGTTTGCTCACATGAAAAATTGGTCCTCATACCATCTAAGTCAAAATTGACCTTGGATCCCCATTTTCTTCTCGAGAATTTAAAACCGTATTTCTAACCTTAATCAATATCTAATTGTGGATTATTTGACCAATGACCTAAATGTACCTATAACATGGTTATTATATTACTTACTCGCAATTATAAGCAAAATTCACAAATTTGGTAGGCTATTTCATGCCACTTGGGGTTAATTTAAACACTTATCATGGCTTACCTCAAGCTTTAAGCATTTTATTCATTGCTTATTTATGTTGGAAGATACATTTTGATCACATGCATCATTAATTACATACGATCAGTTTGGTTGAGGTTAAGTTTCCAACCAATAAGTAATTGTGTACACAAAGATGGTTTTTTTTGTTCATTAAAATTGGGATTCAAGTCAATGTGTTTGAAGTTGTGCTCATAGTTACAGCATTTTGTAGATTTATCACTTTGGTGGGACAATAATCCCGACATTTGGGGGAGAAATGATAGTTTCAAGAACGTTGTGAATCTGCATTGACACATCTGCTCTTGTCTCGTAAGTGGCTTGTGTTAATTAGTTGCATGCATGAATACATGACAAATATATAGGTACCAAGCTGTGAACTCCTAATAAGTGAAGATTAATAAAGTTCAAACCCTATTGAAAGTGGCGCTCCATAAAAGGTTATAATCCAATTTTCTACCTAATTCATTTTAAGATGTTTGTTCTAGATTTGACAATAGAAGCCCTGGCGAGGCATTATACCCAAGCAATGAAATACTTATAAATAAAGCATACGCATGTGAATAAGAATTGTTGGATCACTAATTGATGATAATCGATAGTTTTGATTATAGTAGCTACTCATATCAACAAGGGCTATTCAATCACGTTCTCCCATTAAATGTTGACAAATTGTAAAAGGGTAGGCCAAATTGGAAAGAGGCAAATTCTATTTTTGAGAGCCGTTGAAAAACGTAAAACAAGTGAACTTATAGTTTAAACCCAAAAACTTATTCTTGGGTGTTAGTATTAAAGTGAAATAATATTATTGTATGGCATACGCTTCTTGGTATAGACATAGTCTACTATTATAAGTGCAACCACATTTCTATAATTACAGTATTATTTTAAACGTGAGACTTATAGAATGTGAAAACTGCATACCACTTGAGATTTTAAGTTTTTAAATCTCTCGAAGAAATTCTTATTCAAATATTTCAATTGAAGAGCATAGACTCAAAGTATATATGTACTCAATACGTATTTTAGATAATTTTGGTATATATTGCCTCAATAATTAATCTTGTTAGTTTGAACTAAATTGTTGCAACATGTCCTTAAAGAGTTAAGAGTTTTAGTATGACTCTTGAAGAGTGTACACGGCTATTTGTATATATGGTTTATATTAATTACCATGGAATTTATAATGCTTCTAGTTTATTTTAAATCCTAAATTTTATTTTGTATTTGTTTGTTCTTTGCAGGAACACAAACGTCAATTGTCAACTCCCAATAAACTTTGGCATTTCCTAGTTAAGTTCTACCAAACAGAAGGTCAAAGTCACATTATTTAGAACTTGTTAATGATGACCAGCCGAACATAGGCTTCATGTCATCAAGGGGAGACATGCAGAGTTATTTATTAGGGGTGTGTTTGATAATATGCCATAATGGACATATAAGCACTTTGTGCCCTTTTCCCTTCGACCATGTTTTTATCCCATTGGGTTTTTCCTGTCAAGGTCTAGCGAGGCAACATTATGCGCGTCCAACACCATATAAATCTTTCATAATCGTGGTGACTAATTTTTCTCCTTGCCTTATGTTTTTTCTCATTGGGTTTTCTACAAGATTTTATTGTGGTAACTATAATTAATTGGTGAACATCCAAACATCCAAGGGGGAGTGTTATAAATGATATTTATTATGTGGTTGTTCACATTCTGGTTCTATCTGTAATATGTAAATAGTTGAGACCTTTTCTACGTAAATCCTAAGCCTATAAATAGACATTCTAATAAGAATGAAAAATACTTAGATTTTTTTCCTCCCAATCACTCTTTCGTTTCTCTCTATTCTCTCTTATTCTCTACCTATATTTTATTTCCAACAATTTTTGTGTTTTGAAACTTCACATTTAGTGCCTTTGGAACTCGAAGTTTTCATTCAAAACTTACCACATGAAACTTATAGCTTTCATGCATAAATTAAACCAATACATGTCAATAGAACCCGAATGTAGGTCTATGGATTAACATATGACTAGCCACATTTTTGTTGTACCCTTCGTTTTAGGGACATGTCGAACTTGAACAAGCTCGCCTTCACTGTTCTGGAAGTATCTGAAAGAAACTACCTAAAGTGGGTTCAAGACGTGAAGCTCCATCTTATTACTTTAGAGCCATCATCGAGGCACCCATTAACGACAAACCTATCGACGAAGCTCAGAAAGCTATTGCAATGATCTTTATTCAAAGACATATCCATGATGCTCTGCAGATCGAATACCTTACTGAGGAGGACCCATGCATCCTCTAGCTTGTTCTGGCCGACCGTTTCGATCACTAGAAAGACATATACTTGCCTGAAGCAAGACACGACTGGCAGCATCTTCGCTTCCAAGACTTTAAGTCCGTGAATAAATACAACTCTGAAGTTTGTAGAATCTGATCATTGCTAAAGTTCTGTAAAGTGGAATTAACCGAATCAGATTTTATGGATAAGGCTTATTCAACCTTCCATGCCACCAATATTGTCCTACAACAACAATATAGGGCACAAAAGTTCACCAAATTTTTGAATTTAATCTCTATTTTACTTCTCGTTGAAAAGCAAAAACAGCTTTTGATGAAGAATTGTCAAGCTCTACCCACTAGCTTAAACGACGCGCCTGAAGAGCATGCAACCAATTCTAGCAGCCACAAACGACTCAAAAATTGTTGTGATTGTGGCTTTAGGTGGCAAGCCCCACCATAGGCCCAAGGTTTGCAGAGTCAAGGCACACCTAAGAAAGAAAATTTGACCCAGAAGCGCCAACCTCTTACTTCTAAGGCCACAAACTTCAAGAACAAGGGAAAAACTACCGTTCAATCGGCTTGCACTGAAATGGACTGTGCTACCACTGTGGATCAAAGGATCATTGGTCATGTGTATGTAGAGCTACCCTTGAGGCCATTGCCAAGTATCATTCCCGTCATGAGTCTAACTTTGTGCAGGTGGATCATCCCGAAGATACTACTACATCCATGGAGATATCAGATTTTCAGGAAGCATCAGCTCTTATGGACGAATAAATTTTAGACATGTTTTTAAGGTGTTTTATCCCTTGTGGCCAAACTCACTAGGAGTGGATAGACTGTCCCCCCCCCCCCCCCAAATATTTTCTAGGTTTATGGTTTAATTTTGGAAAAATTATTTCTAAGTATTTGGAACAATGTTTTTGGTTTTGGTTTGTTTTGAATTATGGATTGTTATTTTATGGATATTATTTCTCAAATTGATTAATTGAATGAATGGAATTATATTTGTGCATATAACCAATTCAATCAATTTATTTCTAGGTATATGCCTAGTGGGGAAGTTAGTTGTTTGGCTATTAGTGCTACCACGCACACCATATTGCATGAGTGACACTATTTTACTAACTTTGTACCAAAGAAAGCACATCTGACAACTCTCTTAGGCTCATCCAGCCTGATTGAAGGATACAGAAAAGCCCGTATCATGTTGTCCAATGGTAGCATCTTAACCATTAAAGAGGCCCTCTATTCTCCTCGTTTTGGAAGAACATTGCTGAGTTTTAGAGATATTCGAGATAATCAATATCATATTGAAACCACTGAAGATAATGGATCTGAATTTCTTTGTATTATTTCGTATAAATATGGCTAGAAGTGTATTCACGAGAAGTTGGAACGTCTCCCGAGTAGGTTGTACATAACAATCATTCGCGGCATAGAAGCCCACCATGTGGTCGGCCCTATGCCTGAGTTCCAGAGCATTTTGTTGCTTTGGCATGACCATATGGGACATCCTAGATGTGATATAATGCGTCGTATCCTCAAATCATCACATGAGCATAATTTATCTCCCTACGTAGAATTCCCACCATGCAAAGCGTGTTCTTTAGGGAAGTTGAATACTCAACCCTCGATTACAAATATTATTCACAATCCCCCTAAGTTTCTTCAGAGGATTCAAGGGGATATTTGTGGACTTATCCAACCAACAAGCGGACTATTTTGATACTTTATGGTGTTGGTTGATGCATTGACACGATGGTCACATGTTTGCCAGTTGTCCACATGCAATCCTACATTTGTGAAACTCCTAGCATAAATTATTAAGCTAATGTCTCACCATTGATTATCCGATTAAGTCGATTCGATTGGATAACGCTGGAGAGTTTACGTCACAGATTTTTGACAATTATTACATGTTAGTAGAGATTAAAGTGGAACATCCATGTACCCCATGTTCACACCCAAAACGGCATGGTAGTAGAGATTAAAGTGCCTACAATTGATAGCTCGGACTTTGGTTATGCGAACCAAATTACTAGTATCTGCCTAAGTCTATGTAATATTGCACGCAACTATGCTGGTCCACCAAAGGCCTACTGCTACCCAACCTCATCCGTCGTTACAGTTGGTTACTAGTTATGAGCATGACGTCTCACATTTACATGTGTTTAGGTGCACAATTTATGTGCCAATAACACCGCCATTATGTACCAAAATGGGTCCTCAAAGAAAAATAGGAATCTATGTTGGTTATGATTAATTATTTGTTATTTAGAGCCCTTGACAAGAGATCTATTTACCGCATGTTTTATAGATTGTCACTTTGATGAGACAGTTTTCCCATCGTTAGGGAGAGATAAACATGCTAACATTCCTGGAGAACACCGTGAATTGTCGTGGTATGCTCTCATTATGTCTCATCTAGATCCTCGCACTGCCCAGTCTGAAACTGAGGTGCGACAAATTATTAATCTTCAAAGCATTGCTCAGAGCATGCCAGATGCTTTTACTGATCTAGCTAAAGTGACAAGATCACATAGACCTGCTGTAAACGCACCTGCAATGATAGATGTACCCCGCGTACGTCATAATCGTGCCTGGGAAGGCCGAATCGTCCCCGAAGGTGAGGAAATCGCACCTTCCATGCGGCCCGGTACATTGGCGGGTAGCCAATCATCTGCTCCAACCCTAAAACGTGGTAGACCCCTTGGTTCAAAGGATTCACAACCCCGGAAGAGGAAATCAGCACCAACTAGTAACCCTAGTTTGAATCCGACCATCGCTTACTCATCTATTCCAACGCATGAGGTTATTTTAGATTACTTTGATGTTTTACAAGAAATAACTTGACCTCCCGAGAATCACGAGATTTCAATCCATTACGTAGTATTGGATGAGGTTTGGAATCGGAATGAGGTGATCGTTAAGATGCATTTGCATACATAGTAGCTACTGACATCATGCTTAGCGATGACATTGAACCACATTCCGTTGATGCATGTCAACGTAGAACGAATTGGTCAAACTGGAAACAAACAATCCAGGTCAAACTCGATTCTCTTGCGAAACGTAAGGTGTTTGGACCTATAGCTCCTACTCCACCACATGTGAAGCTCGTGGGTTATAAGTGGGTTTTCGTGATGAAACGTAATGAGAAGAATAAAATAATGTGATACAAAGCACGCCTCGTAGCGCAAGGCTTCTCTCAGCACCCTAGGATTGATTACAAGGAGATGTATTCTTTTGTAATGGACATTATAACGTTCCGCTACCTAATCAGATTGGTAGTTTCTGAAAAACTGAATATGCAGCTTATGGACGTGGTAACCATATATCTCTATGAGGATCTAGATATGGAAATATAAATGAAAGTTCCAAAAGGACTTCATTGACTAGTTCAAATAGTTCTAGACCACATAACACTATCTTAATTAGATTGAGAATATCACTCTACGGATTGAAACAATCTGGGCAGATGTGGTATAACCGTCTGAGTGAATATTTGACAAGTCAGGGTTATGTGAACAACGAATTATGCCCATGTGTGTTCATAAAGAAGTCACATTTTGGATTTGCGATCGTTGCAGTTTATGTCGATGACATGAACCTCATCGGAACTTTTGCAGAGCTTGAGAAAATTGCTGTTCACCTGAAATCAGAATTTGAGATGAAAGATCTTAGGAAAACTCGATATTGCCTTGGCCTGGAAATCGAGCATTATTCGGATGGAATCCTAGTACATCAATGGAACAACACCCAGAAGGTGTTACGACATTTTAATGAAAATACAGCGAAGCCTTTAAGTACACTTATGGTCGTTCAGACTCTAGATGCTAAACGAGATCCCTTCCATCCAAAAGAGGATGAGGATGAGATTTTGGAACCCGAAGTTCCATACCTAAGTGCAATTGGGGCTTTATTGTACTTGGCTCAATGCACTAAACTCGACATCTCCTTCGCTGTTAATCTTTTGGCTAGATACAGCAATGCACCCACACACAGACACGTGAATGATGTTAAAGACATTTTTCGTTACCTCAAGGGTACGACGGATTTGGGCTTGTTCTATATCCATAAATCCTCGAGAGTTACCGCCCCTCCTCGGTTCTCGGGTTGATTCTCACCTTGTTGGTTATGCAAATGCTGGATACTTATCTGACCCACATAGGGCACGTTCTCAAAAGGGCTATGTCTTTACTGTTAGAGACACCGCTATATCTTGGAGGTCTACCAGTTGCAACTTCTTCGAACCATGCTGAGATTTTCGCCCTGCATGAAGTATCATATGAGTGCTTTTGGTTGAGAGTAGTCATAGAACATATTTGAAACACTAGTGGTCTTTACTTCCGTCATTGACCTTCCTACAACAATCTTTGAAGACAATGCAACATGTATCGAGCAATTAAATGAGGGATACATCAAGGGAGATAACACCAAGCACAAAGTGCCGAAGTTCTTTTATTCTCATCGACAACAACAACATCAGAACATTGAAGTTAAGCAAATCTGTTCCCAAGACAACCTAGCCGATCTCTTCACCAAGTCATTGTCTAAGTCTACTTTTCAGAAGCTCGTCCAAGGAATCGGTATGTGTAAATTATCTAAGTTGAATCACTTGTAGTTCTCTTATTTGGAAGTTATGTCTAACTTAGGAGGAGTATCCTGTAGCATACTCACTTGATCTTAATGTAGTCGTTTTCCTCACGATTAGGAGCAATTTTCCCATTGCGCTTTTGCTACCTAACGAGGTTTTAATGAGGCACCCATCCTGGGATGATCATACTCTGTTGAGTTCATTACTTTCATCCTGTTTAGCGTTTGTTTTAGATATTATGCATACTTCTCACTTTTCTCTTTAGTTTATGAGTTTTTCCCTTACCTTGAGTTTTACCATAGCAAGGTTTAATTTGTGAGTTTTTACTACCAATGCATACTTTCTTTAAATTTGAGACTTGCATTCACTCATTGTGCCGCCGACTTCAACAAATGTTCTACCTTATCTGCTGAAGATCTAATGCGATGTTTTGTTAAGTATTTACACACTCAAGGGGGAGTGTTGCAATCATATTTAGAATAGAGATGTGATTGTGTAAATCCTAGTGTGTCTAGGGATATCTTTGAACATTCCCTTTAGTAGTTAATATCCTATTAGAGTTGTAATCCTAAAGTGGTAAGGATTTAACCTATCCTACTACTATAAATAAAAGCATAATGGGGTGATATAACACACATCTTACAATTAAATCTCTCTTATTGTTGTCGGCCTCTCCCTCTCTATTTCGTTAAAATAGTTCAGTTAAATAGACCTACAACACTTATATTCGTTTGTGCCGCCGACTTCAACAAATGTTCTACCTTATCTGCTGAAGATCTAATGCGATGTTTTGTTAAGTATTTACACACTCAAGGGGGAGTGTTGCAATCATATTTAGAATAGAGATGTGATTGTGTAAATCCTAGTGTGTCTAGGGATATCTTTGAACATTCCCTTTAGTAGTTAATATCCTATTAGAGTTGTAATCCTAAAGTGGTAAGGATTTAACCTATCCTACTACTATAAATAAAAGCATAATGGGGTGATATAACACACATCTTACAATTAAATCTCTCTTATTGTTGTCGGCCTCTCCCTCTCTATTTCGTTAAAATAGTTCAGTTAAATAGACCTACAACACTTATATTCGTCCCTTCCTTTTAATTTTAGCTAGGCCCATACCGAAAGAAGAACAAGAAAAAGAAAAAATAAACGATAAAGTTTAAAATGGCCCAGGTTATTCCTGCCCACGTAAGTCTTTCCTTAAAGACGTTGTGCTGCTAAACCACCAGAGTTGTACCAAACTTCTAAAAGCCCTATTATTCACGTTCTCCTCCACCGCTTCAACGTCTTACTCCTCCTCCTCTTCTTCTGGTTAAGCCGAAGCCACAGACCGTGTAACGTTTTTTACTTTGAAGTTCGAAGCCAAAGGTAAACAATTCACTCTCCTTTCAAAACCTTGATTATCACTTTGCTTTTCATTTAATTTGTTACTTTTTTTTTTAGTTTTTCCACATAATGTGACTTGTTTGGAAATCGGAAACTGGATGCAATTTGGATTTTCTAGGTTCTGAGTAAGATTCAGGAACACAGAAGTAATGGGGAGTGAGAAAGAGAGTGAAAATGGTGAGTTACCTGACCTGGAGAAGCAGCGGCTTGGTGGCGGTGGTGGCGGCGGAGATGAGACTAGCTTACTTCCCAATTTGACAACTGTGGATGTCGTTCCGCCCGTAGAACAGGTCGTCGTTTCGGGTGGGGCGTCCTCTGAAGTTCATGAACCGCCGACAGCCACCTCCGCGGTCAAATTTTCGGAGGAGGTTCCTGCTCCGAAAAGGGACCACTTGTCAAGGACTTCAAGCTCTCATGAACAATGCAGGCAAGTATAGAAAAATCGCTAGATTTTTTATTCGAATTTTATACTATTCTGGGTTGTAAATGAAATTATTTGTACTGGGTTTGTTGTGCTTGTTCCTCAGAGTGTGTCAGCAGGAGAAAGATCAAGTTTTGATTGATCTCGGATGCCAATGTCGAAGCAGGCTTGCGAAATCCCACAGATCATGTACAGACACTTGGTTTCGCACCAGAGGAACAAATGAGAGATATTCCAGTAATTTACTCAATAATTCTGTTCGTGATTTATAAATTAGCTCACTTTCAAAGCCAGATTTTATAGAAAGATCTAATCTGTTTATGCAGAGGGGTAGCAGCAAATGTGCCACCTCCAGAGACTCAGCCAACTGTATGTACTCTGAACCTTTGGATGTAAAGGATAGCCTTATGTTAATTAAGCCATAACTTAATATATGTGTGCGCGGAATTGGCATACCCAATGCAATATTCTACCAGCCAAAAGTCATAATCTATAACTTCAAAGAATAGTATACTATAGAGACTAAGAACTTTAGATAGCCAATCGGCTTTTATGTTTGATACCGGACTTGTTTTCCATCTTTTTTCTTTTCTAACTTAGTGTGTAGCTTATTCTGTCCTCGGATTTGAACTTTGAATTTCGTAGTATTTCCCGAGCCAAATTGTCTCAGGCATAGAATGGGATTGTTGTTTTGTATTGAGAATCATTATATCTGAGCATAGACTAATGGGATTGCCATTACCGTGTGTTGAGATAGTAGCATCTCCTTAGCCTGTCAAAATTTAACTATCAGTGTATTGGCATTAGCAGGCAAGCTACTGGGTTTGGAGAGTTGACTCATCCTACCGATCACAAAATCGCGACAGGGTAGGAAGACACTAATCAATCTACTAGAATATTAGTAACCTCGATGAATAATAACATTGTTGATGCTGTGATTTCAAATGCACCGATCTTTGTTGCAGGGTTGTGTTAGCCCACTTTATGTGGCGTTTTCAATCCTTATAGGTGGTCTGATGTTGGACGTGCTAATGTCCGTCACCCTCGGTGTATCTGCGCTGCCTTCTAACATTATTATAAGTACTTTTGTGCCTATTGATATGTAAAAAATCTCATTTATTTGAGAAATTAGTATATGCTTGTTGTTATTGTATAGGTATTATCGTGGTTCTTGGACTCGGAACTGCGCTGAGACTTGCCTTGGAATTCTTACACGAGTGGAGTTTGCGGAGAGCTGTGCAGAGGGTCGACGCAAGTCACACAAATGTGCCTCTTAGCTACCATCCTGCTTTGTAGGTAAAAGTTGCAAATAACAAGATAATGTACCAGTAGAAATTTACTTTATTGCGCGGATGGAGGAGGGTATACGTTCACTTTGTCTTGTTTTTATAGGGCACCCTTGCTGTTTACCTCAACCAAATGTACCATTTACTATTTTATTACTTGTCTTTTTTTTTTTCTTTCTTTCTTTTTTATTTTATTTTATTAAGTTGTTATTTTATTATTTGAGCACGTTGTATAGAATTGCACATTCACATTATCTTAAAATGGAGAAATGTTAAGACTTAGTTGATGACTGTGAGCCGCTAATACATGTGAATCTTATAAAACAAACTTCAACGGCTCCCATCATTTGAATGGGAAGACGACTGTCTATCATGACTCTATCTAACTTCAATTGAAGTTTTCATTAGAGATATGCCATTATTTGTTGCACGTTTTTGGATGATTGTGAGCTGATAATGTACGTGAATTCTTCAATACATCAATGGTTTAGAATCACAAATGATTATATCAACAACTCGCAATCGTCAACTGCTAATGTGTGTTTACTTAACGGGGTGAAAGAGTACTGGCCGACCCAGGACGTGGGAAGCTGTGGGAATATCGTTGGGGTACAAATGATTCTTTGCTATTGTCGTACAAACCCGAGAGATTTTTCAATGTAACTGGTACATGGTGTGGTACACCATGTGTCATTATACAAATAGTGAGATATATGTGTTAAAAAATTAATAACTTTAAAAATAAAAATTTCCACAATTTTTTATAAAAACACATAATGTATCATTCGTATTCTGATCAGAATAAAAAAATTATTGTACAAACCCTACTAACACATAAGGTATAATTATGTGGCGCAGCGCGGAGAATATAGCTTTTCATTAAAGGCGGCAACAAGTGCCGGCATTTTTATTTGGGACCAGGATTTTTTTTCTCGGGCTTTTCTGCAAATGTCCCAAGCGTTGGCGTTAGAGTTCGTAATTTTATTTTGGAGCACCCATTTCATTTTACTTCTCATACATCTTTTTAATTTTCAGCTGTCTGGTCGAATGAATTGAAGAATATCAACGGATAGAAATTATAAAGGAGTGTGTGAAAAATAAAATAGGATGTGTAGATAACATATCTCTTTTATTTTTTATTTTTTTACCGAAGACTGCGGTAAAATAATTGGCAAACGGAAGTCTGTTTTTTCTATCAATAATTTATATAGGCTAATATAACGGAAATTGATTGTAACAGTCAGTTAATTGACAGAATAGCTCCTAGAAAGGAAGTATTTTTCGTCTACGTTTGGCCTATTTTAGCTTGTAATGCTAGAAGAATGATGCACTAGAGTTCATAAGATGGTTCTCCCGCTCAGGTCCAAGGGGAATAACGTTCACGCTAATGTAAGATGGAAAAATAATCTCTGGGAGTTTTATTTTTAAACAATGATATTCACGGTGGGAATACCACAAGCTACACAATAACTAGTCATAAGTAGTTATCGAACTTGTCATTCATGAGAACCAAACTTGAGACCTCTTGATTACAAACGAAGAAGAATGTTACCATATTGTAGTGCTAGTAACAATAATCTATGACTTCTAAGCCCTGGTTTGATACTGAGATGCTTCTGAAAAAAATAGATATCAAAGAGCTTTTTTTATGTTTGGTAAACATTCAACTTCAGTTTTTTTTTTTTCCACAGTTTTGGGTGAAAAAAGCCAAAAACACAAAGCTGCAAAACCCAATTTTGAAAAATCGGCTTTTTTTGCTTGCCTAACCTTTGCGCAAACCGATTTCGCAAGAGGTGCTGAGGAATTTAATGAAATTTCCAATACCCAAAATGGCCTTTAGCAATTAAATAAATTATACATTATACCCATTGACTTCGTCGCCGACCCTACCGCGTCTCTCTTCCGTCCCCTCTGATTTTGAGCTTCTTCGAATTTCTAGGACAGGAACGGCGGAAGGTTCGTCGAATTTCTGGGTTTTGTCGAAATTCAAGGCATTTTCGTCGGATTTCTGGGCTTTGTCAAAATTTGGGTTGCACAAAGAATGCTAGATTTGCACCCTTTTGCTTGACACCCAAAATCTCAATGGGGAAAGCCTCGACGCCTTCGTCGCTAACACCAACGATGAGTCCTGAAATCGAAGTTCATCTATCTTCCATGAATTGGTTGATGCGACCTAACCTTCCTTTCCCCACGACCTAGCCTTCCTTAGGATTAGGCAGAGAGTGACAGAGAGAGAAGGGGGAGAGAGGGAGTTAGCGACGGAAGATAGAATATACAAAGGTTCTGCAAAAATAAAATAGGAAAAAGGTAAAGAAGAAACGACTCTTCGAGAAATGAATAGAAGAAAAAAAGGGAAGTGTTATTGCACTTCAAAAATCTCATTTTACGCTCTTAACAAGTATTTTTTTGTTTCCTAATATAGAAAGTTTGGAGTATAGAATGAGATTTTTGGAGTGCTAATAACAATTCCCTAAAAAAATTATAAATATCTTCATAAAAAAAAGGTAAAAGTACATTCTTCGAAGCTCACAACTGTTTATAAATAGTTTATATAAATCTTATAAATGTCATAATAAAAGAAAAGATAAAAAAATTATTATATAATATTCAACATCATATCTGTTTTTAATCATTTTACACAGTCGCAGCGGTTTTACATAAAAATTTACCAAACACTTTAACATTGCTTTATTTGCTAAAAACATTTTTACAAAAAAGTTTACCAAACACAGACTACTTTATTTCACAGCTGTTTATTCTTGCAGCACAGCAAAAACAGTTTTTTTTTTAAAGCACAACAATATCAAACTAGCCCTAATTCAAATGGTAATAATTCGACTTCTTGGAACAATTTTAAAAACTCTAGTCTGTAAGACAAAATGGAGAAGGAAGCCATGTGATATGTCTTACTTGCCATGCTTGCTTGCGTTTTTTGGTGATCACTTCAAGTACTTTTTTTAGTTTGCTTTTAAGTACACAAAACATGTTCATAGTACAACGTCAAAGTAATCAGTTTACATAAGGATTCGTTTAGAAAGTACTTTTTGACAACTAAAAACATTTTTAGGTTCTAAAAGTACTTGAAGTGCTTCTTTCAAGAAACATCAATTATGTGATTCTTGAAGGAAGCACTTTAATTGCTTTTTGAAGATTAATTTGCATTTTTACTTACAATTGATTTCAAAAATATTACTATTTTAGGTACAATTTAAAAAAAAGGGTACAAAATCAAAAGTCAAAAGTAAAAAAACAGTACAGAATAATTCGTAGAGTAATGCTATTCATAACATGTTTTTATACTATATTTCTATACCACCTTAGGTGGTATCTGATGTGGACAATTATATCATTTGAAAAATTTGCAAAACCCAAGGAAATGAAGCAGAAAGACTCCATGTATATCACAATCATCATTTAATTAATTAGTTTTTCTTAATTATTAGTTTATTAAATAATGAACTAAATTTAAAAATATGATTAATTCAAATGATGTGGCTATCCACATCAAATGTCACATAAGGTAGTATGAAAATATGGTACAAAAATATAATATGAATAGCAAGAGACGAGCCGACACATGGCGCCTCCTTTCTCTGCCACTTAATCAGCGGGGTCAAACAACAAAGATCCTCTACGACGCATACACGTACAAACCGCTCCCAGTCAGAACCCGGAGGCGTCTGGTCAACTCAGTCCACCAATCCGGAGCTTAGTAAATCGACATAAAAGCGAGTGAGTGACAGAGGAGAAAGCACAAAATTTCCGAACATAATTTATTCGACTTTACTCTAAACAAACAGCAGGGTTCGGGAGTAATTTAATTTTTCTGCGAGCTAGGGTTTTGAAAAGTTGGGAAAGTTGAGGAAGATCAGTGATAGGAGATATATGGCGGAGCTGTCGACGGAATCGCTGCCGTTGGGGTTTCGGTTCAGGCCGACGGACGAGGAGCTCATCAACCACTTCCTCCGGCTGAAGATCAACGGCCGTGATTCCGAGGTCCAAGTCATCCCGGAAATCGATGTCTGCAGATGGGAGCCCTGGGATTTGCCAAGTAATTGTTTTTTTCTCTGTCTCCCTCTGTCTCCCTCTCTCTCTTCCCCTCTCTCCATTTTTTGGGGTTTGAATTTATAGTCGTTGTTTGTTTATTTCTGAATAAGAATATTTGGTTGGCTGGATTGAGAATTTTTCCTTTATTCCATACATCACCAATGAATAAATCCTCCTTATTTTTATGTGGATTCCTTGCGTAATTCCACTGTAATTGTGATAATTATAAATAATAATTCAATCTTTTAATTACCCACCTCGGATATTGTTGTAAGGTTGAAGCTTTTAGCTGTAAGTAGTGCATATTTAATCTGCCTGAGCTGAGCTATGAATGGTAATTTTAAACAATATTACGAAATTTGGATTAACCAACTCGAATATAGTAGTAAAGCTTGAAGCTTGTAGCCTGTAGCTGTCCATAGTGTCAATTGCGTTGTGCTTGCGCAGAACTATCGGTGATAAAGTCAGATGATCAAGAGTGGTTCTTCTTCTGCCCCCGCGATAGGAAGTACCCAAATGGCCATCGGTCCAATAGAGCAACTGATGCTGGATACTGGAAGGCTACGGGGAAGGACCGGACCATCAAGTCCCGCCAGTGCAAGTTTGCCACTAACAGCAATGGCCAAGTTGGGATGAAGAAGACCTTGGTTTTCTACAGAGGCCGTGCCCCCAAGGGCGAGCGTACCAGCTGGATCATGCACGAGTATCGTGCTACTCAGAAGGAACTCGATGGCACTGCTCCCGGCCAGGTACTCCCTCTGCTTAATGCTTTGCCTTATTCACCCCTTCTCATATATATACTTCGAGATGATGCACATTTTGAAACTTACCTGTCCTGGAACTGATAAATAAATCCGTACTTGTTCTGAATAATGTTTAAATGACTCTCTGATACAGGGTGCCTTTGTTCTCTGTCGCTTGTTCCATAAACCAGAAGAGAAGGCTGATGAACCAAAGTATGACGAAGTTGAACAAACTGGTCTATCTCCTACCACAACTAAGTCTTCTCCTGATGAGTCCTCAGATATAGTTCAGGAAACAGCTACATCAGAGATGCAAGGTGAAAAGCAGTTGGAAGGTATCATGAGGTGGTTGACTGATAAGTCTGACAAAGTGACCCCTGATGCTTTTTGTCAGCTACCTGTTAACAGTTTTATGGCCTCTGATATGGAAGATCATGGAGCAGTAGAAACAGGAATCCAGGTAAGATGTCCGTGATATGTTTTGTTTTTGTCACGTTCAGTATTGTACTCCTAAATTTATACAAAAGTTTACAAATATTAACAACTAGTGACGAAACATGGTTCTCAACTGTAGGGCCATCTGACAATGGAAGAAAATCCGGCGTTCTATGAGTCTTTGGGCGGCCCGGTTGATTGCAAAGTCTTCTCGCTGTCGCATTCGCAGATTAATGCAGAGCTGGAACATTATGTGGGTTCACCTTTTACCAGTGACTTTGGCAATTATGATAATGTATTGCATTTTCAGGATGGCACATGTGAACGGGATGTATCCCTCAAGGAGTTGTTTGATGAGTTCAGCAATAGCCATTATGAGAGCTCCTATGAGGAGTCAACTAGTCAGAAGAACTTGGTCATTGGAAATGAGACTTATCTATCTGGTCATGCATGCACCACGCCACCAGGAAACTCATGTTTCAATGGTGTATGGGGTAACACAGACGCCAAAATTGCCCAGGTATGGGTAAAATAAATAATTTCTTGCTTCTTGTAACCCCAATTTTGGTACTTCTTGGTTGTTTTCCTGTCTAGCATGCTTAGTGTACTTCATGAAATTGAAATTCTAGAATTAATCTTTTGAAAATAATTCGTAGTATATTTAGAAATGAGGTCTAACTGTAACCTTTTGCTTTGTCCTTGTGCACCAGAATGATTTGCAAAGGAGAGCATCTGGCTTGTACAATGAGCAATTTGGCTCCGAGGTTCTGCTGAACACCTCATTTGGTTATTGGCAAGCTAAAGCTCAAGCATCATTTGATGACCGAAAACCTAGAATGGGAAATATGACAGACATTTATTTATCTCAATGCTCATTTGCTGAGCAGTTTCCTGTGAATTCAGTCAATGATGTGTCCAATAGTTTGGATGGATCTACCAGTTGGAAGAATCTTGATAACCACAGCGGTGATGATGTTGGTGGAACTGGAATCAAGATTAGGGATCGACATCCTCATCTACAACCAAATATAGATAACTTTGTAGATCAGGGCTCTGCTGCAAGAAGACTTCATTTATTAGTTGACCGTTCAGTTGGGTCAATTACCAATGGCAATGAGAGCGAGGAAAACTACAGCAGGGAAGAAGATGAAGTCCAATCAATTATTACAGAGGTAAGGGTGTCCTTGTGAAGCTAACTTAATAATTCTTGTCGAATGCATTTATCTAATTTTACACCGACTGTTTCATGCAGACTAGAGAGGATATACAGCAGAGTCCTACTTCTGATGAACAGGAGGAAGAGCATGCGATATTCGGCAACAAAGAAGAATGGTCCAGTACGAATAATTCTATTAACCATGGCTTTGATCCTGATGGTAGAAGTAGAATCAAGATTAGGCCTCACCAGCCTCAACAACAACCAAATTCAGACAGTTCTGTAACTCAGGACACTGCTCATAGAAGAATCCGTTTGCAGATGAATATTTCATCCGGGCCCGTTGCCAATAGTAACGTGAGAGAGACAGATTACGGGGGAGAAGATGAAGTAGAATCTGCTAATACTGAGGTAAGGGTCCTTGGGACACTACCTTAATATCTCTGTTGTTGCTTCTTATGCATTTTCAAACTTAACTCTATTTGTTCCATACAGGCTAGAGAAGCTATACAGCAGAGTCTGACCTCTGATGAACATGAGAGAGAGCATGCGGAAATCAACGATAAGGAAGACTTGGCCACTATGAAGAATTCCGTCAACTATGATTCCAATGTTGTAGGTAGATCAGGAATCAAGATGAAGGCCCCCAAGCCTCAACAACCATTAAGTTCAGGTGATTCTGCAACTCAGGCCCCTGGTTCTAGAAGAATCCGTTTGCAGATGAGTACTTCACCTCGGTCAGTTGTTGATAGCAATGTGAGAGCTACAACCCCTGCTGAAGAAGATAATGTGCAGTCAACTATTTATGAGGTAAGGATGATTAACGAAGCCAACATAAGCATTGTATATACATCTGTTTGGTGTTCCCATAAAATTCTAAACGAGCAATATTGTCTCCTTACAGGTCAAAGAAGCCACGAAGAAGATTTCTAATTTCGATGAGCAGGAAGCAGAGTCCCGTCTTTTGAAGTCAGACATGGGCAGGAAAATTAGCGATGGCTCACCAACAGAACTGGTTGATGAGAAGAGGGCTGCTGAAGAAGCCCCAAGAAAGTTGAGGTTAAGGACGGGAAGGGACGGTGCATCACCCAGCAGCCATATGGGGCTGTCAGTGTCTTCGAAGGAACTGCCCAAACACCACGGCCCGAGTCCTACATTTGTTATTTTGGTTGGTATTCCTTTAGCCGTAACCCTGTTCATAGCATTTAGTGGGATTTGGATGACATTTAGATCTTGACGTTGCACGGAGGAAGCCATAGATGATAGGCATAGGGGCTTCATTCCACGATGTGTTTCAGTTGAAACGGGTTGTTAGGCTTGTAAATTGCGTTCTCATATGAGCGTGCGGATGTAACCTTAGATGAGATAAATAATGACAGTTTGTAGTTTGATTTAGTCTGTGTTTCCATACAACTCTGTTTTTCTAGAGTTTAGTTGTCTTTGTTTTCAATGGAAACATAACGTATGGGAAAATTAGGCTCCTCCTCTTGCAAGTAGCCACTCCTACTTACCCGCCAATATCAGTTTGACAGTGGCAGAAATTTTTTCATGTTTTTAATATGTTATGTTTGCACATGTCTAATTGTGATTTAATAAAGTAGAAAATACTATTCGTTTCCGAGAAACGTGCCAAGCTGTGACCTAACTTATATTAGTGAAGATGTACGGTGTTGTTCGTTGCTTACTTCACAAACACGGTAAAGTGCTTGGGACAATCGTCTACATGGCCGCGAGTGACTCAACCATTGATGCAGTGAGGCCACATTCGCAAATGGCTGAGTCACCTGATCACAAATGAGGAGTCGTTTACAGTGACGGACCCAATGTTGAAGGTCAACTTCTTTTACACACAAATAAACGTGAAGCGTATAATTTCAGCTTATTCACAAAAACATTTTGTTGAATAATTATGAGCTTCTTGTTGTCAATCAAACTATATTACGTACATATCATCAATTAGCAACATTTGCCGAAGCACTTTGATAAGTTATGTCAAGAGCCTTTGTCAAGTGATGCCTAAATATACCTAGTAGACTAATCAATCACTTGATCGACACAAAAGAAATTTGTAACAAACATTCAAATGTTCCTGAAGAACCTTCACATTTATTTCTCAACTTTCAGTTGATTCTAATACCACCTTAGTCTCAACGTACATTAGTTCATAATTGCTTACAGGTGACATGTAAGTGACTTATTAAAGCAATGTCTGTAAATGACATAACATTCAGTTATTGTGACCTTTTGTTTAGTAATATAATGATATAAAATTCTATCTGCATAACATTATATTATTAACTTTGCACAATATAACAGTGAATTCATGTATGCAAATTGCAGGGCGTGGCAAGGAGGACACGGAAGAGCAACTCTAGCGTATCAAAGGCCCCTTAAGGCAACTTACTATTGAATTCCCCCAGTGAACAGTAACTGCCTTTTGGATCTCCACTTCTAAATTGAATAGTCATGGCAATAGGCAATAATATATTAGTATTTTTTATTTTATAAAATAATAAAAAATAATTATATTTGTAATTTCGGATAGGATTTTTAATCGGTCTCATTGTACCACGTATCATTAAATAAGAAATTACAACCCAAAGTATTTGAGAAAATATAAAATTGTGGTGTAAGTTGGAAGATAATGATAACACATTTATAGAAAAATTAAATCAATTTTTTTTTTTAATTTTTTTTCTTCTGATTTTTTATTAATTTTTTACATTTAATTTTTTCCTTTTTTATTAATTTTTTACTTTTTTTTAATAATATTTTATATATTTTATTAATTTTATAACGTGGTTGATGTCACCATGACATCAACTTGCATCAGCTAGCCTTCAAGCTCTCGGGCTGTGGATCCCCGCCTAACCTGTCCACCGAGCCTTCCCCGAGCCCTATCACCCTCATGGGCTGGAAGAAGGGAAGGTGGCTATTGGGTTTTTTGGGTTGCCTGTCCATCGGGCTATAGCCTTCGGTGGAGTTACTCTAACAAAGGATAAAGAATGAGAAAAGGCAAGGACCAGTGAGTGACCTACATGTTTTGTTCTCTGCTTTCGTCCTTTTTCTGTAAAAATTGGGTTAAAAAATAGTCCAGATAAATCCGAACCCTGAACCTCCAACGAGTCACCTCGTGTCAACGTCCACGTGGCAGCCAAGTAGCAAAGCACACTGAAAAAACTAGAAGGTTCTTTGGATATGGGAAGATTTTTCAGTGTGATCAGAACATGAGATAGTACATTACGTGTCATTATCTAAATAATGAGATATGTGTATTAAAAAATTAATAACTTAAAAAGTAAAATTTCTTACCATTTATATAAAAATACGTAATGTACTATTCGTAATTCCGTCATAATGAAAAATCTCTCAATATAGTGGGGGGGGGGGGGGGGGGGGGGGGACCGTAGGGGCGCCGTTGTTAATGCTCAATCCCAAAACCCCAAAACCGAACCATATGAGATCGCATGTCCTTCCACATAAGTCCACTTCCCACCACCTGCTTTCACGTGGTTATGTATTTCTATAAATATACAAAACCCTAAAATCTAGAGAGAGAAAGAGAAGGGATAAGGTGAGGAATTTCTACTGTCAAAAGCTTGTGTCTTTGATTTGTATTTGATGCTATAGTTATTGGGTTTTTGGAGTTATTAATTGGGTAATCGAGAAAATTCCAAAAAGATGATTATGGTGGCGGTGCTGGCGGAGCTGATGGAGGAGTACACGGTGTTGCTGGCGAGGGTTTTGGAGCATTTGTTTCATTCCGCGCCTTTTCCGAGGAGGGTTCGGTTTCTGATCCTCAGGAATCTTCCCTTTGCTTCTTCCTACCCGCATCATCCTCCTCCACCTCTGGTTGGAGCCCCTGCTGCTTAAACCATTCAAGAACAAGGCTTCTTTTTTGTTTAGCGTGTAAGGGTTCCTTGGTTAATTTTCTTTTGCTTTTTCTAATGTTCTTTACGGAAATCTGATTTTGTGTAAATATTTGGAGTTATTTTAACAACGTTGGCGTAAATTTGATTGCTCGTTGATGGATGAATGGCAACTGTACTTTGTTCTGTATTCTTTGAAGTTCATAACTTCGGATTGTTCTGTAAGGTATGCCAACGTATGAGATGCACTGATATTTGAACAATTGGATTTGAACTGTTAAAATCTTGTTGGGTTTTGAGAAAATTGTGGTTAACCCACTAAATTAATCAGTGATGACTGGTGTGTGGAAAAGAAGTGCGTAGAAGGCCACCTAATCTTTAGCTAGAGAAATGCGAAGTAGAATTTCTCGAAAAATGGGGCTCTTGTTGAATTCTTTATTACCTTAGATTTTTCAGTAAAATTATTTATAATATGAATATAAAAATTAATGTTAAATTGTGAAATAAGAGAATTTATGAAGAGACTTTTGTTTCATTTTTAGGGGTTCTTCCATTATCATCATTGTCAACCTAGTCACATCACATCATCATGATAACCCTTGTACGTATCCTACCATATTTTGTTTTAGGGAATTCATGGATAATCATCATAAAAAATTACAAGCCCATTAAGTTATCCTTCAAAAGAGTTCAAGTATTCAACTCAAGTCCACGACTAACTGGGACACAGCCCTTTGACCAAGCAACCACAAGGTAAACTACCTTTCAACTTGGGCCACGAAAATAGTTTAGAGTCCAGTAACCCTAGTCCAGCTGCACACGACTTGGGCACCAAGTTAGGTTTGAACCCTTGTGTATCTAGTGAGGTTTTCACTTTTCTGTATTAACAGTTGACCTCAGAGCATGCATAATTTTGCTAGGGAGCGGTTTTCTCTTTTCTGTATTAATAGTTTGGAAAACAGTAGTTAGTGTTTTTTTTTTCTTGAACAAAGGATATTAAGGAGAGAGGGTGGGCTTAACTTCACAATGGGGTAGTAATAATGTGGTTCAAATTCGTCTTTAGTGAGAATCGAACTTAAGACCTCTCACTTACAAGTGAAGACGAATACCACTAGATTGTAGTACTAAGTAGCAAAACAGTAGTTAGTGTCAAAACAAAACATTTCCTTCCCATTTAGTGAATTTCGGAAGGTACAATGTCCTATATTTTGGGCAAATGTTTTTTTTTTTTGTTAAACGATAGATCTTGTCAAATTAGATGTTAAATATTCTCGGCAATGTTAGAGATACTATTTTTTTAGACTACAATTATAAATCATCTTATGTTGTTAAACTTTGAGTCGGTGCAATGGCACTAATCAAAATTGACACTCTCTCTAAATTTGTTTTTTAACCAAACAATCTTCTATATTATATATATTATTAAGAAAACACACATTGTCAACCTTTTTGCCCACTTTTTCTTTAGCCCCTTACTTTTGAATACACAATGTTGAGATGAGGATGGCAAAATATTAATTTTGTACCTTTTTTTTCTATTTTGTCCTCACTTTTGATACATAATATTTACATAAGAAGGAAAAATAGTAATTTTGTATCAAAATATTTAATAAGATAAAAATATGCACTTATTAAGAAAAATTGTCCCACCATCATTTTTTCATATAGGTAAGTGAAATCACGATGTTTTTTGGATAGTTTGAATGAACTGAAGCGGTTGCGCTTGAGGAGAATGTGGGAGGAGATAGGCGGTTGTTCACACACACAAAGTGTGTGCTCTCTGGTAGTGTTATCTATACTGAGAGGGTGGTGGTGTTGGTTAAGCCTCACAATGAGCTCATAATAATATGGTCTAACTTCGTCTTTGGCGAGAATTGAACATAAATCATCTCATTTACAAGTAAAAAGAAATACTACTAAGCCATAAGTACATGTCTAATTCAATAGATGATCGTTTGAGGTTTTATCGTAAAACGCATTGATACTCAACTTTTGATGTAACAAACATCATCATGATCTTACTTCTTAAAGTAACATAGTTTCCTTCAACAAATCCAAAATATTCCAATGTAAATTGCCTGTCAATAATAGATCAAGCTCGGTCTACATCAGCATACCTCAACGAACAAACATCGTCTCATAGACGAATATGTTTTGAAAACATCAGTCTTTCTCCATACAAGAGTTCAAGGTTTAAATGTGATAGGAAGTCAATAAAAAAAATGTGTTTGGAAATAATACACAACAAAGATTAAGGTGCCAATGAAGACTTGACATATGTATGCATAATTGTTGACTAATTAAATTGATTCTTAACAGTCGGCACAGAAGATCTTGGTATAGTTAATTGGATTTGGATCCTCACCTAAGCAAAGGAGACGGAGCCTCCTAACCCAAATACATAGGCCGTTGGATTTTGATCTAACGGCTACAATTATTATAACTTTTAGAGAAGCCTTTTGTTTATAGTCGTCGGATCAAAATCCAACGGTCCGTGTGTTTGGATCAGAAGGATCCGTCTCCCTTGCTTAGGAGAGGATCCAAATCCTAGTTAACCTAGTCTACATATTGTTTGCTCATACATAAAACTCAAGATATTGTTTCACATTGTGGTTAGGTTTTTTTTTTTTTTTTTTTTTTTTTTTTGTTGGGTCAAACAATAAATTTGTTAGATTATATATTAGATTAGGGAGCCGACGGGATATGAAGGCACCACATGATGCAAGAGCAACATTCTTCTCCACTACTGTGGTAGAGAGCCACTTACCACATTGTGGTTAGTTGGTCCTATCACCTTTAAATTAATTAATTTTATAAATATGGTGATATTACGACTTCATCTAGGGGTTTGGGAAAGTTTATTCTCTGGATGAATCCGATGCTGTTTTACCAATAAATTACAATATGATAGAAAAGAAAAAGAAGAGACTGAGGGATTGATGGTCTTACAAATGGCACAGATTAATTCCCATATTGGAGAATGGAAGGAAAAGCATGTTGAAACCACAAAAGGAAAACATGGAGTGAACAAAATTTTCTGTGGGCAGGAGGAACTTAAGTGGTTGCTGCAGAATATGTTCCAACTTTTATTTTATGGACCATGCAAGCCCGGGCAAGCTTTCTGAGTTCCCATGTGTTTGGAAGTACAATATGGCCCAGCGAAGCACAAAAGTTGCATGATTTGTTTGAATTTCCCACTAGATTGTCAGGGACAAATCTAGTCTTTGTATGATTTTATGCGAAATTTAAACAGCAATCGACCACGTATTGGAACTTCAAGGGCTTTCTCTTTAGCGATTTAAAATTGTTACATTATCATCTAAGGGAAAATATCTTTCTGGTGAAGCTAACCAAGAAGCAGGTGGTGGATTCACTTCAGCAAGTAGCTAGAATCAATTTGTTAATAGACATCGAGGAGCAAAAACTAATCCGGTATGTTAGTGTAACAGTATCTCTATGATTGTGCATTATTACTTCCGAGTACTGCTTCAGATGGACATCATAGTGTATGCAAGTCTTTCTCTCGCATAGGCTTAAAGACATCATTGAATTGGCCTTCGGAATCAGCTCAATTGGTAAGATTGGGTGGGGAAATGACCATCTTAGGGCTGCTCTCCTATACAGATGTTTGGCATGACATGATAAATAAATCTGGTAATTTCTTATACGACTTGTTAACACGACATGAAAATAACGGGTTTTGGATCAACACGATAACTAATTAGGTCGTTATTGGATCACACGATAAGAACCCGTTAATAACGGGTCCTTAACAGATTCACACAAAGGTGACACGCGGGTAATTTGTTTTAACACGTTAAGAAAAAAATTATTTTGATGATTTTAATTTTTTAAACTGCTAAAAAAACTTACTATAAAATACAATACCCATTTTGTATATGTATATATTGTATCTATATAAATTTTGAAAATTTAAGTTTTATTTATTTATTTATTTTTATAGTTTACTATAGGCAAAG
Organism: Pyrus communis; assembly: GCF_963583255.1. Classification (NCBI taxonomy): domain Eukaryota; kingdom Viridiplantae; phylum Streptophyta; class Magnoliopsida; order Rosales; family Rosaceae; genus Pyrus; species Pyrus communis. The sequence goes on along the minus strand of NC_084815.1, from coordinate 18,876,317 downwards.
AGAGATTAAAAAATTATAAAACACATTAAAAATAAAAGTATCAAGTAATTTAAAAATACCAAACACATTAAGAAAAATTATAGTAATTAATTTACAAGTGCGAAAAATGTGAAAAAAAAAATGCAAAGGCTTGTGATCGCATCCTCTAAGCTTTGAGTATGGGTATATTATCGTTTGAATTTTTAAAACCATACAATACGTCATGAATAGTATTTTTAAGGGAGTTCAAAATAAATAAAATTCATAATCATTAATGTACAAGTCTAAAAAATGTGAAAGCATATATAAATGTCCAAGGTTCATCAACCTTGAAATGCAACTCCCTTCATTTTGCATATCCCTGAATATTTGGTATTTTATAGTAATGTACTAATACTTTTTCATTAAGCTCTTATTTTGGAGTATGTAATATTTGAAAGACAAATGTTTTTTATTTTATTTTTTATTTATTTATTTTTATTTTTATGTTTTGAAGTAATATTTATGTGACAATGTGGTATGCATATACTAATTTAGTATTATGTTTTTTTTGTTTTTTTTATGTCAATTATGTTTTTCATTTTCATTATTTATTGATTTAAAATATATTTTCTTTAACGGGTAATGGGTCGGGTCATATTACCTGATAATTTTAATGGGTTGATTTCGGGTCGGGTCATATTGTCGGTTTATTTTAACAGGTGTTACACGACACGACCCGTTAAGATATCGGGTATGATAATGAACACGAAAAATGACACACCCCGACCGAGAATGTCCATCTGGACTCTGAATTGAGTTGTGATGGACGACACCTGAAAGGTAACGAAGCTATAAAGTGTAGTGAGGTGGAAAATGTGAATAAATTTAAACCTAAAAGTGACTAAATGGAAGAGTACGCATGTGAACGGGATTGAACCCAATTCACACGTGATGTTAGAGCATAAGTAAAGTACAATAAATTTGATATCTCGTCCCCAAAATTAGTAATTTATTTTATTTTTGGCGTATTTTGAAGATTTAATTGAAACTAGTTCGTTAAATTCTCTGGTTTCGAGAAAATGAAGTGAAGGGTATTTTTGTCATTTTGAATCTTGACCTTTTCGATCAACTCTTAAGTTGTTTAGGTAGAGCTTAATTCCACGAGTGCATAGGCGCAAACAGATTTCAAGTTAGAACGAAGAAGTTAGAGACGTTTGAAGTTTGAGGGCATTTTGGTAATTTGGCCAAAATGCTATAAATGGAGGGGCAGCTCCTAGAATGTTCTACAAGGTTTCCAAAAATTGAGCGCCTGATTGCTTTTGGGTGCGATCAAGTTGCTGACCCGCCAACTTGACTTGTTTCTCTTCCGTCTAACCTCCGTTTTAGGTGATCTTAGTGTCCATGGAAAGCTCTTGACGAGCCCTACATCTATGTAGTGTTAGATTTCCCATTTTCTTTTCCATTTTCCCATTAGAGGTAGCAAAGTCCCATGGGTTTCGTGATTCTAGCAACCATTTCCTTTGAGTGAGGTATGAAACTTCATTTACTCTTTATAATCTTCAAGTTAGTATGCTTGGTTCTTGCTTTTGTAGTCGTTTTAGTGTTAGATGTTTAGAACCCTAGAAATCTAGTTTTCTCTGGTGAAATTGGATAGTTTATGGCTTCAATTTGTCATCAGCTTAGTTGTGAAAAGTGTTTCCCTTGTTAAGCTCTAGCTACCCCGTAAATTTGAGCCTTTTTGGTTAAGGTTGAAAATTCGGGTTTACAAACCCTCCACCTTGGCTACCATCGTGTGTGGCGATGCATAGGACCCGTCCACAAGTGTTATCTAAGTACCAAATACCTTTTAATGACCTTGTGAACCTATGTCTAGCTCGGTTTCTCGAAATTCAATTGTTTGGTGTTGTAATCAAATTGGACCGCCACTCGTTTGTATGATTGGTAGACATCTAGCTGTTATATCGTTGTCAATTTGTAGATTTTTGTTGGGCTTGATGGAGCTTAGTTGACTCATCATGATGACGTGTCGTTCTCGATTGATGTAAGCCTTGATTTATGTACAAATGGCACTTGGCTTTGGTTTGTGTGCTGGTTTTGTTAAGTTGCCTAAGTGGGGTATTATGTGTCATATTAGGTTCCTTGGAAGTGGAGTTGGTGAATCTAGAAGCATAAATAATGTTAGATCCCACATCGCCCAGGGGAGTGATCCTTATATATATATATATATATATATATATATATATATATTCCCATCCCTACCTAGCACGAGGCCTTTTGGGAGATCACTCGCTTCGGGTTCCATGGGAACTCGGAAGTTAAGCGAGTAGCGCGCGAGAGCACTCCCATGATGGGTGACCTACTAGGAAGTTCTTGTGAGAGTTCCCAGAAACAAAACCGTGAGGGCGTGCTCGGGGCCCAAAGAGGACAATATCGTGCTACGGTGGAGTTGAGCCCAGGATGTGGTCGGGGCCTGGACCAGGGTGTGACGAATAACCTAGGTGAGTGACATGAATATTTTGTAATATGATTATTACCCATTAAATTTCTTGTTATATAATATGTGGATATAACATGGATTTACAAATAATTTTATAGGAATGTGTGCTACTATGCTATGTTTACTAGATGATGCCTCAAAAATATATTTATGATGTGCTTGGTTAATCTGCACCATGAAGCAGTGGTACATAGATGGTCTTGCTTGGTTAATTCGCAATTGGGGACCATACTACTTTGGGATCGTGCTTGGTTAATCAGCTATGGGTGATCCTTATTATTTGGTATGGCCATATGTACTTGGGGGTGATCATGCTTGGTTAATCTACGTTGAGTGATCATTACCTATAGTATTCATAGGAGTGACTTTGCTTGGTTAATCTGTTGTGGGGGTCACTACCTACATGATATTCTCAGGACTGGTTCTGCTTGGTTAATCTGCAATGGGGGGCCATATCCTGATCGGTTGCTTAGTGTAGGCTTCGGCTGAATTGTGTCTCTCTATAGCCCTAGATTATTGTTTATTACATATATGAAAGATGAGATTGAAGCCCTGTGTAGCTCAATCTAGAAAATGGTGATTAAATCAAATAGTTTACATGAAGATATTGCCTAAAAGTGAATGATTTTGGTTGTGACTCATTCCTACTCGTAACAAAGAGATGCAATGAGGAAAAAGATACCAATCGCATTCCTACACATGATTATATTATTGATGGTGTGTCGTTCCTACACAACTTCGAGTTGTATGATGACTGAATGTTATCTCGATAGACGTGTGGTGAGATTCGAAATTGAATAACCATTCCTATACGTAGTAATGAGGCGTATGGTGGTTAAATTATAATATATATGGAAATTGGACCCTTGTCATTATCGGAAAATGATGAAAGGCGAGTGATGTGTCACAATCCGAAGAGAATGACAGAATAATATTGACAGTGATCATATTGAATGTTGATACGGTATACAAAAGAAGTGTCATGTGTGGGCGTATCACTACTTTGACATATAATCATTTGCTATTATTTATATTCACATATGTTATATTATTGTCACTCACACAAGCTTTGCAAATTATTCGAGTTTTGCTTTGCCCGGTGCGCCATTCCATTGGCGTACGGTTATTTTGCAGGGTAATGGGTAGTGGTTAAAGAAGAAGATTGCATGTTATGTAGTTGTGTGGGTATCGCACTAGAGAGTAGGTATTGCCACCCTTTGTTGTGAGTTATTCTGTTGATGCTCTGATGTATATTATATGTATGAGTAAGTGACTATATATATTTTATATTGTACCACTACAGTCCTCCGTCACGTGACGATTTCGGGGTGTATCTCGGGATCGGGGTGCGTGATAGTAAAGGTAGGATAAGAATTATACCATCGAAGGTAATCACCTATACCAAGATTTGCCAAGAATCTTCGTCGGCACGAAAGCTCTGTTACTAAAACTTGGAGGGGTGAAAAACAAAGGTGAGTGGGCCTAAAAATAAAGTTTTGTAAAAACCTTTTCGAAAACATAATAACCCCACACCATAAAACAAGTATAGTTTCCACATATAACATACTACGTGTGGTATGAAAATACTTACCGTAACCAGCAATATCTCAATAATGCAATATGTCACGACATTTCGTAAATAAACACGTGGTAATCGCATGATTTCGCATAAACAAACATATCATATCAAATGCTTATTGACATATGTTAACACATGAGTTCATGTAGAGATATTCTGACATAAACAAGACGAGGTGTAACAATGATATACGCTATAGTACTACAATCACGTGAAGACTGGCGCTGTGTGCATCACATACGAGTCCTAATTGCCTATAGCAATCTAGGATATGATTGTCACCTATAATGGATCCAAAGTAAGTGTATGGTGCGATGTGAACATACACATGAAAGACTGGCCTTGGCCCCAAGCGAGTACTAACACCAGTGCAACACACGATGAGTAGATAATGTAACTATGATCATGCAACAGTAAATTGATAATTCTAGTCAACATATCACTATTCACGTCCCCAAATATAATTAAGGCATCCCACAGTAGTACGCATGCATGTGCATCTTGCAGGATTCAGAATAATTTCATAATTCTCAACCTTACGATCTTTCTTATAAACGTTAATTTAATTATGGCAATCACGTAGAAAAATTATTATTAAATATATGTGAAAAATAAACAAATATATATACTATATAAAAGAAAAGACTCACTCATAGATACTTGTGAGGTCGCAGTCGCTCGAATTAAGAAAGACGGAGTCTACGATAATAATCGCACCTAAGCATAATACTGAGACTCGTTTGTAAAACTCAACTAGAACGATTCAATTTGAAAAAAAACGAAGTGTGGATTTGGAATAAGGGCATCAAAATACGCTAAGAATGGTCCCAGACAATTTTCGTAAAAAGTCAATAGTTGGTCAACCTCGAAAAGTCAATTGAGCCGCCCTTATGGTCAAGTATGTTAAAACTTTAGAATTTCACTAAATGGATGCCAAAAATGGACTCAGGACGTCGAAATTAGCCTTGGAAGGTTTTCGAGAAAATTTCGAAAAAGTCAACAAAAGTCAACTAATAGTTAACTAGGAGTTAACGAAATATTTCAAGGAATAATCCCTCTAAATTCTAAATGGATTTGGGTTGGATCTTTTTTTTTTTTTTTTTTTTTTTTTTTTTTCGGGTCAGGCCAACTTGATTGCCGGTTTTTGGAAAATTTGGGCGGATAACAAAATGAGGTCCGATTAGCTTGGTTTCTCAACTATTCTTCACATTCTACCTACCAAAACGAAGCTTAGGAGGAGAGGAAGGGAAATATACCATAACTAGGTCCTGCCACGCCAGAAAAACCTGCAAAACTTAGGTTCCTTGTTGGAAAACTTAGGAAAAACATCTCCCTCGTTGTTTTTGCATTCAAACATTATCATTCTTCTCAAAACTACTCCAAAGGTACACCAAAACACGTCTACTAGGTTATAAAGGGTTTTCAAATGTTACCTTCATTGGAATCGATGAGATCTTCATCGGGAAACCATCGCTCCTAGCCGGAGCTCCTTGGCTCGACGGCAGTAGCTAGGTTCTCGGGATGGTTGCCCATACAAGGTGTTTGCAGGGGTTTACCCTCATGGTGGGTTGACGATGAGGAAGGATGGTGGTCTGGGTTGTTCACCAGAGGAAGAACGGCGATGGTGTGGTCGTTGTTGTCGAGGAGAGATATGGGAGAGGTGAGGGAAAGAAAGTAGAGAGTTGAGTGAGATGAGAGTTAAAGATAAAGAGTGAGAAGGAAGAGGACACAAAGATAGAGAGTGAGAAGGAAGAGGACACAAGGACAAAAGGGAGAGGAGACCCATGTGGGCGGGCCCCACGGACACAAATATCCCAGAAAAAATAATAAAATAATAAGGATGAATATCTAGAATATTGAATTTACTAAAATACGTTTCTGCTTTGCAGTTCCGTAAAATCTTCATCGTGGTTCCAAATTCGATTCTGCTTGCACCCACGCGTTTATAGCGATGAGTACTACGAGAATACGAGAAAATAATAGTTCATACATGTCACAAAATGACGGTCAATAAAAGTGAACATTCTCGCTCTAAGGGCATTTTCGTAAATTCACTCTTTTAAAATTAATAAAATCGTAAAATTAGGGACGGGTTGTTATAAAAACACGACACAAATGTCAAATGTCAAAATTTAAATGGTTCTACTACTGGAAACTAAATTTGAATTTAAATTTTGTATTTTTCACTTTCATTTATTAGTTTGTTTTAGAAGAGTTTGATTCTATTTCAAACTGTCACTTTTAAACTCAATATAAAGTGAAGGGTAATGTTAGAGACACTAAATTTGTAGGCAAAATTTGTCACTAATAGGAAATGAGCATGTTTATCAACGCTTAAGTAATAATCCAATAATCAACTTCCGTGTCATTTAGTTTACAAATTTAGTTTTCCTAACATTACCCTAATGTGAAATATACATAAGGCTAAATTATCTAGCCTAATTACTCTGAAAGTAAATTTTATCTTGGTAAACCGCCCTTGCCAACTCTGTCACTTCTGCAATTAGATTTTTGGGATTCTCAGCTTACACGTTTGTTTCATCTTCTTAATGTATGGCTTTTTCTTAATCATTTGTTTTTGGTATTTTGCAACTTGTTTTGTAGATTCTTACCTATAAGTTAGAGCATCACCAGTGGAATCCCTAAATAAGGGCAACCACCTTATAAAATGTGTATAAAACAAATAATCAGAAAGTGAGTCCTTAAAGTATAAGGACTCATCGGATGCATAGTGCATGTCCTCACATATAAGAACTATATAGAAACAACCTTGAGTGGAAAATGGGGCCTGCAATCTTGATTGAAGCTTTTAATGCTTTTAATTGATTAAAAAAATGTTAACATACATAAAAAAATGTGCACCTTGAGTGGAAAACGGGCCCACAATCTTGATTGAAGATTTTAATGCTTTTAATTAGTTAAAAAAAAAAGGTTAACATAAACAAAAAATATGCACCTAATCAAATTATCACATAAAATCATAAAAACTTCAAATTTAGGGATTCTACTATAAGAACTCTCATATCGGGGGCAATATTCCTTTAGGGGCACAAAAATTGCCTTTAAGTCCTTAAATGAGTACTCAAAAGTGGTGGTGGGAGTTCCTAAATAGGGATTTCCATTGGAGATGCTCTTAGGCTTTTTTAAGAGGGGTTAGGTCTCTTATTCCCCCTCTTTTCTTTGTATTTTTATTGTTGGTTTTTTTTTTTCAAGTGTGGTTACGTTTATGCCCCTACTCTTTGCTTGTTAGTTTTTCGTTCTTTTATGAGGCGTAAGGTTAGAGAAACTTGAACCCTCCTTTATAGGTTGGCCCAAAGTCCCCTAAAATAGGTTGGCCTCCCAAAAACCCACTCCACCCCACAAAATAGGCTAGCCCAAAGTCCACCCCAACTTCTAGGCCGGCCCAAAATGGATTGAGTGAAGAACCAACCTATATGACATCATGCTAACGTTAGCTGCAGGTTGAGTCCTTTTTTGTGGTTGACAGGTGGGATCACAGGGGCGTGGGCACGCGTTCCAGCCTTAAAAAAAATTGTTAGAATCTCACTGTGGGCCATGTGTCCACTTTAAGGGCTGTTGGATTTCAACCTTTTCGAAGTCCAATGGTCCAGATTAATTGACTTAATAAAAAATTATAAAAATTGTTTAAAAATACAGAAAAAAATTAAATGCATTTTTTTTTATATAAATACCTAACCATCTTCTACACTTTCGGAAAATAATACGTAACGTGACAAGATTGGTTAAAAATTCTATCCGAAACTTAAAATAAAATTATTTTATTAAAAATTTAATAATATTTTAATAAGAATTGACTAGACTATGGGGCATCTCATTTTTTAGGGGTGGAGATTCACTTGACCAAATAATGTTTGTTGCAGTCAATTACTATTCATTTGGGTGGATTAAATGGACTTTAGGCCAACTCATTTTTTAGGGGTGAAATTGCTCTTATGTCCCCTCACTAGGTATAACTTCTTTTTTTTTTCTTTTTTTTTTTCAATAAAACCTCTCTGGTAATGTCAAGGTTCTAAAATGCGCTAGTTGGGTAGCGGGCTGAGTATAGCGTCTAGGTGTCTAGGCGGGCAGGAAGGCACTTTTTTTTTTTTTTTTTTATAATTTTAATTAAATTCAATATATAACATATAATAACATATAAATAAATGCTTACTTATACTTTAAAAAATACATAATTATATTGAGATACATAAATTGCAAAACAGGACATATATATTACAAAAATGTTACTCTTACCATTTATTTGTACCATCTTTTGACCATCTCTCTAATAGGGATGAGACTCATATGTGATTGTGCACTCTACCTCGATTAGAGAGATGATACAAATAGATAGTAAGAGTATCATCACTTTATAGATTACTAGCCGCTCCGCACGCGCTCACACACATGCGAGAGACATTTTTTCTAATCATGGGCGCTACACGCCCCTAAAGATATACTGTATTAGCTGTTTACCATTCGTGTTCACTAGGTATAGACATTAATACTTTCACTATAGTTTTAACTTAAGTTACAAACAAACTAAAATCCAATTTGGTCAAATAGTATTTCTCCAAGTTCAATGAAAATTGATTATTGCGAAAAACACATGCTCTTCTTCTTTTAACCAATCCAAGGTCGAATAAAATTGGTTCACTCTCTGGAGTGTTTTGTACTAGCCCACATAGAACAATAAGCATGGAGATCATTGTTAGCTACAAAAAAAATAGCAATTTCTACCTTGATTAAGGAAAAAACTTAAACTCGTTCAAATGTTGTTATGAGTATAAAATTAACAAATAAATAAGACAAAATGACCTAACAATTCAATCTATATTCATTTCTTGATCCTCCCAAATTTTATTTCCATGGGATAATGGAGAGGTCAATATTATTATTCTTGAACTAATATTGTTTAAACCTCCGTACCTGGAAGAGAAAAACACATAAACAGAGTGAAGCTAAACATGATGTTCCAAATCAGTCTTGCAAGGAAAAAAATGGAAACTATAAAATAAACCTAGCAACATATATTCATTATTTCTTCTTCTTTATTTATTTTGTTTTTTTTTTTGAAGGCTAATTTGATATTAAAACTGATCTAATTTGAGCCTCCAAATCATCAAGCTTGTCAGCATAATCTTATCAAACCAACTCCACAGCCTTCATGTGTTCTTCTTCTTTATTCATCCATTCCTCCCTCATTTTCTTCATCTCTTTGTTCAAGCCACGACTTGAGCTGTGGTCATTGCCAACATCCATGCTAATATTAACACTCTTAGAAGGGAACTATGACACATGATTTTACTTATGTTTTTCAACCCACTTTTTTAAATATATATCAAACTTAAAGAATAGAGAAGAAGCTAAATGCAAATATTCTAAATGTTTACTCTTCCTCAATTTGGAATGTTGCGTTGAGATTCCAAGTATGATATTGGAAGTGAACACAATAAAGCGATAAGATAAAAAGGTAGCAAATTAACCAAGATAGTGAAGAACATGAATAATTAAGATTACAATTGGGAAAACTCGAACCTGTATGACCATGCTAGTGTTTGACAAACTCAGATTGTTCCTTCAAACATGCATAGAAGCGTCTTTAGCCTTGAAAGATACATCACAGTAGCATATTATTGCCCAAATTTCTATCCCTAATGTAAAAACTTGTGCCAATAAAATTAATAAACAAAGAAAAAAGGATAAATGAATGAACAATTAATAAGAGAAACCCATCAAATGTCAGCCTCTCCTCTCTTTTTGTGCAAAACCCTATGATTTTAATACTTTATAAGCAATCGTGGCTTATAGTTATAAGAAAATTTGCTGGAAAAGGAAGAAGAACAGAAGAAGAAAAAAATGAGAGAGAAGAAAACCAACCTACACTTGAAGTACCAAATGTTTTTGTTTGCCCGTTTAGGTTTCGCGTTACTTTTCCTCAACTCAACCCTACAAGTCAACATCCAGTTTCTAGGGTTTTCAATCTCCGATCACCACCAATCCCCAGATCCATGGCGATGGCTTCAATGTATTTTTGTTGCTAAAATTAATCACCAACGTCACTAACGTTTGGATGAGAGAGCAAACTCTTTGTGGTACTTAGTGCCCGTAACCTCCAATCTTTAAATATAATGAAACTGCTATGACTTGTTGCACTATACATACGTCTTTTTTCTGCTTCTTCAGTACCATAACATTTACCAATGGCCTCCGCTGGGATATCTGCAGTTTGAGATAAATTGATGGAATGGCCTCCGCCTATCCTCCTCGGCAAAGATATCTAACAATTTGAGAAAAACTGATTTGCAAACGTGGTGGAATTTGTCTCTTCCACGTTTGATTTCTAAATTGTACAATATTACTATTTTGTTGGGCGGTTTTTAATTATTTTCTGTATCAAAGTAAGGACATGATTGGAATATTGAAAGTTTCATCTATTTGGGCTTCTCACTTTATATATGTAGATAAAGTATTAGAACATACTGAAAACATGTGAAACAATTCTATAGAGTATAAAGTATTAGACATATTGAAAACATGGGAAACAAACATATAATGAGTGTTTATCCAAGTATTCAATAAGTCTCATATAATTTACTGAAAAAATAAAATGCAAAATAAAAGTTATCTATTTTCTGTGCAAATGAGAGTTGTGACTTAAGCGGGCCCCTAAGTAGGTCCATATGCTCTTTCTTAATTTTTAAAGGCTTAGGAATTAATAGGGGAGGTGGCTAGCTGCCTAGCGCCTATGCGATGCTAAGTGGGAAATTTTAGAACAATGGGTAACATTCAGGTTTTCATGAAAAATATTGAAAAATGAGTTAGAAATAGAATTAGGCTCTTACTAAAATTGAGGTTCTTATTTGATAACTATTTAGTTTTTAATTTTTTTTATCTACATTATTTGTGTTTAAAATAGAGGAAAAATACATGAGAGAAATGAAGAAAATAGAATGGAGGAAGAATTTTGGGTATATATAGAATAAACATTCAAGGATGGAGACACAAATCAAAACTAAAAACCAACAACTAAAACTATAGTTATTTTAACTTTCTAGATTTTCTTTTCACTTATTCTTCGGTAATTCTTCTCTCTCTCTCTCTCTCTCTCTCTCATTGTCTTTTACGTCCCTCATTTCTTCCATATATTTTCTTCATATCTTAAACACAAAAATTTAAAAATTAAAAATTTAAATAATTACCAAAGGGGGTCTAAATCTTGAAGAAGCACACGATGCTCTTCATGTCGACTACGCCTCAACTTCGAAATTTTCTGATTTGAAGCAGAAAAAATTCTGGTTGCAGCTGTAAGTCTCCAGCTAATTCTTTAATCTCACTCAAAGTTTTATTAAAGTTATATGTAGAAAACCAGGCATCTGTGAGCACATTGTATGGCGGAAAGTGATCACTGAAACTACATCGCCATATTCTCTAGCTAGGACAGAATGTCTCATCTCCTTGCTGCATAATATATATTATTGGGATGTTGGGATTAATTGTTAAAATGCCTCTAAGATTTTACGTGTGAATTGCGCCCTGCCTTTCCAGCTGTCTCAGTGCATTTTCAACACCAACAGTACTAGGAAAACAATACAAAGTGTTTGATTTCGAAGAACTAGTATATTACAGTTTAGTAGAAATGTCTCAAGTTTGATTTATATGAACGTAAAAACTTTTTGTATTTGTGTTGAGCTCAATATCTAATTATGACTTGGCCAATTATGTGCTCAACACAAACTCCCTCTTGTTAGAGGAGAATATCGTTGTATAACTAGGAAAAAAAATAAATTAAAAGAAAACTTGATGATGCATGGCATCGTAAATTATTTATTCAGATGAGTTTTTTTTTTTTTTCCTACTGTTTGTCCCCTAAAGTTTTATTTGCCATGCACAACGAATAGTTTGTCCAAAATTTAAACAATAATGCAGAAATATTCAGGAAAGGCAGAAGAACAATATTGAAGCATCAAAACCTTACCATTAAACCAGAATTATTCCGAAATTCCTGTAATAAGAGGTAAGAACGCATACGCAGGATTACGTGGATAGCATTCTTCCATTTATTTTCTAAATTCTAAGAATTAAAGGATAAAATAGAATCTTTAGGTTTTATGTACTTTTTAATTTAAAATATCGGCTCGAAGTTCTATCAATAAACTAAATAGCTACAAAATTATAAACAGTCCCCAAAGTGCTAAACAAAATGATGGCAATTTAATTTTGGGAACTTTAACGAAAAGCTCCGGATCCTATTCATTTTAACGAAAAACCACATTTTTACACTAAAAAGTCAATCATGATACTATTCACTTTATCCTTTATTTTATCCTTATCGTTAAAACTTAAAATTTTCAAACTCTTTTTATAAATCAGGATTAACTTTTTAGTGTAAACATGTTTATAATTTTGTAGCTATTTTGTTTAGCACTTTGGTGACTGTTTATAATTTTGTAGCTATTTAGTTTATTGATAGAACTTCGAGCTGATATTTTAAATTAAAAAGTACATAAAACCTAAAGATTCTATTTTTTTATAATATTTTAAACTACCTGATTCGATCAGTGTAAGAGACAGGACACACTTCTCTGTCTAATTGACTAACTCATATATTCTCCGAAAAAATCCATTTATAATAGGTGTCACATCCCCGTCCAGACCCCCATCACATCTTGGGCTCAATTCCACTGTAACACGATATTATTCGCCTTGAGCCTCAACTACGCCCTCACGGTATTGTTTTTGAGAAACTCACACTAGAACTTCCTAGTCGGTCACCCTGAGTCACCCATCCGGGATTGCTCTCATGGGAACTCGCTTAACTTCGGAGTTCTGATGGAATCCAAAGCCAGTGGGCTCCCAAAAGGCCTTGTGCTAGGTAGAGATGGGAATATACATATAAAGCTTACAGGATCCACTCCCTTGGGCGATATGGGATGTAATCGGAACTCCGAAGTTAAGCAAGTTCACGTGAGAGGCATCGTGCTAGGTAGAGATAGGAATATATATATAAGGCTTACATGATCTACTCCATTGGCAATGTGGGATGTAACAATAGGCTTGTGAAAATGTAAAACCCCTATAGGCATATATAGCTTAATGTGGGAGTAGGGAAGAGATCCTCTCTGGATCTCTCCCACCAAAACCCACCAATCAATTAATCTGAGCTCTTGAAATTTGATCTAATAGCTACAAATGGGGGGTCCCTTAAAAAGATAATAATTTTAACCGTTTGATCAAATTTTAAAGACCTGAATTAATTGATTGATGAGATTTGGTGGAAAAGATCATGAGAGGATGTCTTTCCGTGGGAATATACCTTGTTATTAGACTTTCTAGATAGATGGTGCTTACTGTGCAGAAGTTTTTTTCCACAATGATGGTTAAAAAACATATATTTAGAATATATTTTTCCCTTTGCATCAAAAACCCAAGCTTCCAATTCGTTTGTAAGTTCATCCATATCCTTATAAGAAAGGATATATTCTCTTCTCAGTGACTGCAGTCATGTTAGCTTGACCCACATCTCAAGCATTAATGTGAGGATTTGGATACCATTCCCTCTCTAAAAGTTCTAATAATATTGGGGTCCCATTCCCTAAAACCACAAGATTAAACCCCAAGAAAGCCGCTAAGTTGGAATTGTTTTTAGACAGCTTTGGAATATATTACCAAAGGGAGATCAAACCTAGGGGAAAGGGTTGCCAATTGCCAAGTCCAAACAGGAATATCTTCTAGGCCTGGGTTTGTCTTAGAGTTTCCCTATCTATATCTTTCCTTCTTATGTATATATATACACCACTAGATTGTGGTTATGGCAACCCTACTAAAGAGAACATTTGGCTCTTTCATATCTTCCATTGCATACTACTCGTACTTTAACAACCAAGATCATCACCACCACCGTCACCACCACTACGAAAGCATCATCAACAGGAAAATCAAACACACCATGCCAAGGGGTCGGCCGCTTTCACTAGAGGTTCGGTTTCATCTCCGTTGTTTTGCTTTCGTTCTTTCAAGGTTTCTCATGTGTGTAGCTTGAAAGTTCATCATGCATGGCTTCTCTTCCTATGTATATACAAACATGCACACACACACACACACACACACATGTATTTGTACAAGCCCTTAAAGTACTATTTGTTTTATTCATATGAGAAACAAAGAACAAAAATCTTTCTCGTCAATTGTGGAGAGAAATCGATTTGAGAAACCTCGTTCCAAAGTGGTTCAAAGAGTAATGAACATCATGTTTTGAGCAAACTAAGTTCCCAACCCTGATGGAGACCTCCAACCATCCAGTTTTGTTAATCATGTATGTACTAATCTCTTTATTGATCACGTTTATTGTAACACAAGAATAATCATGATTCATGAGGTATATAGGTTTAATCTGCATCCCAACATGGCTTTTCTTAATTCCTTTTTAGCTTCTAATTAATAACTGCTTAAAGTATAAAGCTTCTTGAAAACAACAAAAAGAATGAAGGAATAAAAAGAAAGGAAGGAAAAACCAAAACATGCTTTTTGCAAGATGAGAACAGGTTCTGAAATCGTGTTTGCTTTACAGACTGTGGAGCTCAAAGTCAGGATGTGCTGCACTGGCTGTGAAAGAGTTGTGAAAAATGCCATTTTCAAGCTCAGAGGTACACTCTCAAAATAATCATTCATTTTCTGTTTTTGAAATTATTATTGATTTTTCCTCTGGGAATAGGGGAATTACAGCGTACAAATTGTATATGTTGTGTATTCAGGGATTGATTCTGTGGATGTGGATCTACCAATGGAAAAGGTGACTGTAATCGGGTACGTTGATCGCAACAAAGTCCTCAAGGCAGTGAGGAGGGCTGGAAAAAGGGCTGAGTTCTGGCCCTACCCCAACCCTCCATTGTACTTCACATCTTCAAGTGACTATTTTAAGGACACAACCAATGAATTCAAAGAGAGCTACAACTACTATAAGCATGGCTACAATGTTGGGGACAAACATGGAAATATTCCAGTGACTCAGAGGGGAGATGACAAAGTTAGCAACATGTTCAATGATGATAATGTCAATGCTTGTTGCCTTATGTAACTCTGCTACGCAAGTAAACAAAGCTTATGCGACGGAAATATATGTGACTAAGAGAAATATATATGTAATTCATATGTAGTAGATATGCATGGTTTAGATGGAGAGAGAAAATAAATAAAGAATTTGTCAATCTCCATCGTAGTGTTGTACAATATGCAGGTTTGGTTTCATGCTGAATATTTGTAGGTGGGGAAACTATCAATGGAACAATTCCAGGACTTGATTGTATGCAGCTTTTGTTCCATGATCATGTTTTGTTTTGTTTTTATGTCTTTTCTCCCTCCATATTTCATGATTTGGATTAGATTATGACAGCAGATTATTATGGCATTTTCCATCGAACAAATACAATGGTTTATGGGATGGGACAATGAGAAGAACTTTTATGCAACGAGTATATATGTCATTGTTATGTTGAAAGTCAAAATAATGTGTATATGCTATAATAAAATTAGGTAAGCCGCTAGTATAATTCCCAATCTACAATTTTTCTATTTATTTAGATATAAATAATTTTAATATACAACCACAATGACATACCCGTTATATAAAGGTGCTTCTCAGCATCTCATGCACTACCCCATAAATTGATCCCTCATAAAAAGACATACACTTGCTAGGAATTTTCCACTTTTGTCACCGTCCAACAACCCTACAAGGTCGTTGTTCCTTAGTTGAGAAGGCAAAGTGAAGTCGAGTCGAAATGGTCTGAACTCTTTCGGTCTGCAAAGAATATTAGAGATGTCCACTTTATTCACGGAATACGGAAGACAACAATAAACAACTTTTCCAATGTTTGCTATTCTTGAAATATCTTTGAATTATTGACATAGAGGAACCGAACAGAAGACTTTGTGTACATAGGTGAATACTTTTTATTAATTGAGTTACAAGATTTTTACTATAATAAAATCTTTGAATTCATGTTTTTTTTTTATGATTAATTCTTTAGAAAATTAGATTAATTCGCATCTATACATACTAGTTTATCAATGATTTATATATACTAGTTATGTTATTAAAAAGTGAACCCGTTTATTGTAAAGAAGTAAAAAAGGACTCAAAATCGTTTGGAGCCGCATGATTTGACACATGCCAATATGAGATTTAAAAAATTAAGTGAATAAAGAGAATAAAGATCAGGAGAGAAGAGAAATCGAACCCATTAAAATAATATCAAATGTTGTATGAATTTCTACCAAATAGAATTTTTTTTTATTGCTCATTAGTTAAACTTATATATTTTTACTGTGCAGTCGTGCATTGATTTTCTTTGTCAAGTGTTCTTTAATTTTTTTTTTCCAATATAACCGTTCAGGAAAAAAAAAATACAAGAAGAAAAAAAATGAGTGCTTGAAAAATTACGATGGCTAAATTAATGAAACCTAAATTTGATTCAAGGCTTAAATGTTATAATAGTCCATGTGTTTTAGTCATTGAGTCAATTTATTATATGTGTCTTCAATTAGGCTAATTTGGTCTTTGTGTTTATCTCCATTTAGCCATTTAAGAACATTTCCATCTAATTTTTGTAATTTTTTTTATAAATTATTATAAACTTATCTATAAAATTATAATTGATTTGATTTAAAATATTAAAAATGAAATAAAACTAAAAATTAAAAGAAAAATTATTCTCCTCCCAAACCCCAGCGCCCCCCCCCCTCCCCCCGACTTCCTCCCAAACATTACCCCCTATGTTTCTATGTCACAACCTTTAATTATTTTTCAGATTGGAAGTTTTATCTCTTATGTGTTATTTCTCATTGATTTGCATTTTTCTGTAAAGATAAAGAGTAATTATATCTGATATGACTTTTTTTTTTTTTTTGAATTTTTTTTAAAAGAGATTGGATGAAATGTTCTTAATTAGTTAATAGAGAAAAACACGATGACTAAATTAGCCAAATTAAAAACACGAGGACAAAATTAGTCATGTACCTATAATACAGGGATCATTTTGATATTTAAGCCTTGATTTAAACCGATCAAACGTAGACACCTCATATTACCCATCACCTTTTAAATTGTTTATTCAACACTTGAGTTTTGTAGAATCGCTAAGACATCCAATATTCCTTTTTTTTTTTTTTTTTCAAAGATTACGTTTCATTGAACATACATTTGGAATATGCGTGTGGTACGGTACAGTGGTAGGATTGAACTTCACTTTGACCAAAGAAAAAGTCGATTAACACGAAGAACTCTCGACATAGTTGAGGTCCATGTCTTTGAGGAGCCAAAAGTGTACAAAATACAAAGATAAAAAGAAAAATCGACCGACCTTCCTCCTCCTCCTCCTCCTCCTCCTCTGCTCTGCAAGTCTCTGCCTTCTCTGAAGTAGCTATGTTCTGAATTTACACTCTTTTCCAAGCTTAAAATTTCTTTAGCTTATTAATGTGCAAACAAATGGGTAGCTCAAAAGTGTTCAAATTTCCACTTCCCACGAACAAAAAAAGCACAAAAGATCACTTCTTTTAGCTTAACAATTAGCACCATTGTAGGCCAAGGATTCTTGCTTCGATCTGACCATTGGATTTCTGGGTTTTTGTTTGGGAAGAGGTTTTGAGCAGGTTTGACTAAAACTTGATTTCCATATAAATGGAGGGGGGTGATCATGGATGAGGAGCTTCATCTTCTGCAAAACCATCCCGTTTGTCCCCTTTAGCTGAACCCTTTTCGTCGAACCGCTCGAATACACCCTTCCGGACACAGTCGTGGTTAGTATGTGCCTGTGGCGGCAATGTTCTTGTTTAATGTTTATGATTGACCAAGGATAACAATGGCTTTTGGTGACATCTTTTGTTTTTTGGGCTCGAATAACTCAGAAATTTTTAGCTATTACTATGAATGTTTCCTACGCGAGTTAATTAAGGTGTGTGGTCCTCTGCATCTCGTATGGAAGAAAAAAAATGATCAATAGAGTGTATTAACGAATGAAAGTTTCTTTTTGAGGCCACTGTTGTTGTGAAATCAATACTGTAAGAGCCTCATACATAACATGCTTCTGCACAGGAAATGCGGCTGTTAAGGGATCGAAGCTCTCTATGTTGACAATTCTGAAATTGTTAGAGGAAAGTGTGGCGATTTGACAGTAGGAAGAGAAAATCAAGCAGATGCTGAATTATTCTCTTTTTTTCAGGGGTTAATTCAGGTACTTCATCTACACCAATGATTGAAAAATTTCTCAAACTCAGCTACCATATTCTGCACTGGCAATGACTTGGAGCGGTTGTAGTTACAAATTTGCTTTTTGCGAGAGTGGCTTAACAAAATTTGATCCTTAAACAGCTAAATCTCTGGCTTTCCATTCACCTAAACATAATGCTTTTCCAGTTTCTCCCTTGAATCCCGTATTGTCAAGGAATGTGGATTTTAAAGGCAATTGTTCTGTGAACGATTATGTGGATCTTCATCACCTGCTCTCTGGTGAAGGCAAAGGGATTCACCGTGATGAAAGTCCCAATGATATAGGAAATGAAGGCTGGTAAAGCTCCTTCTAGTGAGGGTATAGGTCCATTACTATTGGCAAAATCTGAGCCACTAGTTATTTTAACCAATATATCTGATGATTTCAGCCCGAAACATCTTGGCGTTAAAAGAGATGTTTCTCTTGCGTGAATGACTTTGATTTGGATTCACCTTGTAGGAAAGGAACCTTGGCTTCTTGGCAATCCCCATTTGGGTTTTCAAGTTCTTTGAGTTCAGACTGTTGAAAATGAACAAGAAACGCGTAATAGTTTGAATCCACTGACACAACAACTTTTTCCTTGCCATGCTAAAACGATTGTACATTATCATGCGAGTGTGTGGGAGACGGTTTTCTCATCTTTCCAAAAGAGTGAATCTTCAGCTGTTGTTTCATTCTCCAAAGGGCATGGACCTTTTGATGCAGCAGGATCAAATTCTTCCATATCGATTTATGCCGATCAGTCTTCCAATGACAACCATGAAGTGGAAAGAGCTTATGGTCATAAGCATGACAACCATGAAGTGGATTGATTTGTGCCAATCAGTCTTCCAATACTTAATGTGATGCATGAAATGTCAGAATTGCTTGTTCAAAATTGTCCAAATGATTTAGATTCACTGGATGAACATAAGCATGACACGATCCAGCATATAATCACAAATCTTTCTATTTGCATCCAACAGAGGCCTGGAGGAAAGACTCCAATCTCTGACATAACTCTTACAGGCACTCCACACTACCCTAATAAATCAACAGAGCTCCAAATGGTAGGGTTATGTGCGCGTGTCCATAAATTTTGCGAATCTGGTGTGAATACGATACTGAACTTTGTTTTCCTGTTTTACTTTTTGAATCTGATTCGTACTGAACACTGTCAAATTTCTAGGCAGATATTTGTGCAATTTACTTGTGTGCTAAAATATAAATTTTGCTCTCCTTATCATATCAATTTCTACATGTTCTTACATTTGAATTCATACTTCTGTTGTGTTGATTACTTGATTTTCATTCTGTGAGAGCATTAACCTTCATATACATACCTTTATTTATCAGGTTAGTTTATTTAATGTTGTTGCTTACTGTAATAGTAATCGTTATAGTCTGATCTGTATCCGCCCTGGAGCTGGTTGACGGTAATAACATCATCATATAATTTTATTATAACTAAGGTTTTCTGGTTGCTAATGGTTATTGTGCTTGAGACGGCATGCATGTGTGTATGGTATGTTGGTCTCAGAGTCTAAATGATGTATTTCAGTGCTCAAACATGGGATTTCAAGTAACAAGGACAAAGGCTTTGGCTGTTCCACATGAGCTTGATTACCAGAATTGCTGTACAGAGCGCAAGGTTAATTCTCATGTTTTCACTGAGAGTGTTGGATTCCTTTTCTTCACATAGTGGTGTAGACACTGAGGAAAGCAATGAGATCATTCAGGTATAATTTGTGACCAAATGCTATAAATTATCATATCAGTGCTTAAATGTTGTTTCTACTTGGAAACTGAAAGTTCACAGTTGTAATGATTAGATGCGGAGTATGGGCAACGCGTTGAGAGGCAATCGTCTGACCACTGAAGAGTTAGACCCACAAGCTCTAGTGTATAAAACGTTGTGGCTAGATGCTGAAGCAGAATTACGTTCCATGAAGCACAAACTTGTGTCTAATGCACACAATTGGAAATGGGTGGCTGCGGATTAGACAAATATAAGGTGAACTACTTCCCTTCCGTTCTTCTGTCTTTCCGTTTTTAGTTTGAATTTGTTATTTTCTGCTCTTTTAGGTGGCAGGCAAGATTAGCAAGAGATATACACTAGCTCTAGATGTTTTATTTTGATACTACCAGGAGGGGCTGCTGGTGTTGGAAGCTAGAGACTCTTCACCTCCATGTATGTACAAAACTTAGTCGAGATGCAGTATAGAGTAGTACTACGTACTTGACTTGTTATAGAGTGACTTACATTTCATGTTCACGCCGTTAAAACGTAAGGTTGATGATTCTAAGTATTTGAATGAGGGGAAACAACTTTTGCTGGTACATAATGGTTCAAGCATTACCTGGAAAATCTGTTTCTTCTGGACCATAGGGATGTGTTATCCTACGGACAAATTTCGCAAGGAAAGAGGCAACATCCGTGTAATTAGGACATGGCAGGGATTTTTTGAAATCAATCACTTGAACAGGGGAGAGTGACCTCAAAGAGGCACTAAATGTACAGCCGTGCTCATGTGACCAAGTCAAGTGATAAGAGAGAGCATAGGTGTATACACCTAGTGATAAGGCAAAACGTTCTCTCAAAAATGGGTCTTTTGTGATGTTTTTATGTTTGCTATCGGAGAAATTTTATGTGGGTCATGTAACCTATGAATCTTAATACAGATTGTTTTGTTC
Organism: Pyrus communis; assembly: GCF_963583255.1. NCBI lineage: Eukaryota > Viridiplantae > Streptophyta > Magnoliopsida > Rosales > Rosaceae > Pyrus > Pyrus communis. The sequence goes on along the minus strand of NC_084815.1, from coordinate 18,855,340 downwards.
TATAAATATTTGATTTTATCAGTCTTTCAATTGGTACCACCCCGTATAAGTAATTCAAAAAATGATGTAAAAACTTACACTTTAGAGCAACTTGTCTGGACTGGGACCTTATAGTGAACCTGTTTTATGTAATTCGTTTCTCTTTAGTTAGAAACAAGCATGCTTGTGTTGTCCAGTTTTGTTATGATAAATTTTTTATAAATGAAAAATTTTAGATTCAAATATCATGAATGACGAGCTTGATGCTAATACATATATTAAATAAAAGACTGGAGGGTGTGGCAGTAGATGTCATTTAAGCATTTGATTATGGAAGTTACTGTTGGGGCATGCGGTACTACATGAAAACATTGTGAAACATTACTGCTGGCTTTTAGCCCAGTGGCAAGTGGGAAATGGGATGAGCGTGGCCAATGTACTAGGCCATTCGCCCACCAAGCCTAAAGTGACAGGTCATGGCATTGGCCCAGTGGGGACTGGGAACTTCCCTCCAAACCCAACCTTCCTATTTTGTATCCATTATTTACCATAGGCCACTGCAAGTAATTAAATCACCATCACCATCACCATCATCATCATCTTTCTTAACCTAGACATCAACCTTTATAATTAATTTAGGTACAATTTATTTATTTTTTTTTTTAAAGAAAAGCTGTAAAGCTCAGTATATTTAGATTATTATTATTATTTTATTCACTTCAAGCTAAGTTTTAGAATACTTCTTGTTAGTTAAGCCCTATATAACCTACTACCATCTTTTAAGATTTTTATTTAGCCTTTTAGTTGCCGGCATCATATCATTCTATACTATACCAATCCATAGTATAGAACCATGCTTAAGTTTACGGCCAAATTTGGATTGTTGTGTTAAAAAAAAAAATTAAAAAAAAAATTGTTGTTATTGTGCTGTAAGAATAATCAAATGTAAAATAAAGTAGATGAACGTATGATAAACTACATATTTAAAAATGTAGTGATTATGAAAAACTGTGCAAAATTGTTTGGTGAATTTAACGTGAAAAATAATATAATTTTTTATAATGACAAAATGAATATGGTAATGGGGTGGTGGTGATGACAACAACGGCGATGGCAATGGTGGTGATGGTAGTGGCATTGGTGGAAGTATGGTGGTTGCAGTGGCAATAGTGGGATGTGGTGGTTGGGGTGCAAATATAACAATAGTGGTCGGGGCGATGGTAGAGGCCATGGGGACGGGTTGAAGTTATGGTGGTGATGATGGTGGGAGTGTCGACAACGATGGTGGTGGTATCGGTTGCTGTTGTGGTGGTGATTGTGGTGACAATTGAGGTAGTGGTGGTGGTGGCAACAATTGTGGTGGTAATGATGGTCGTGGTGTAAGGTTAGTGTATGTAGTGGTGGGTGGTGCGGTCACTTTGTTCTCGAATGGATAAATGTGAGTAAATGAATAAATAATATCATTTTTAAGAACTAACGAGGGTATTACAAGAATTGAAAATATTCATTAAAGACTCAATTTCACTTTTTATAAAAGGAGCTTTTAAATACAATCTACATGCTGCTTTTAAAAGCTACTGTATGGAGGCTATTATTTGAGGACCTGTATTTTCAAAAATAATTATATATAATTATGTGTTGTAGATACTTATTAATTTCAAAAAGTTTTGTATTACTTCTTATTTAATCGTTAATTCCTTTATTTCATTTTTCTATACTCTAATTTACTATTATTTTGAACCAAATAAGTTCAGTACACCATTACGGTAGTATTTGAACTATATATTTATATTATTCATTTTCTTTCCTTTTACATTATCTTATTAAGATGTTTGTTCTATTCTAGTTGGACCAAAACCATAGCCAATTAAAGGGCTTTTACATAATTCCTATCGATAGCTTTTAGGCGGTGTAAGTTTGCTTGGTCTGATCTCACCTTCCTTTGTGCCGACTTCCCTCTCCTATAAATAGAATGTTATTGCTTCGGTTTTCTTTGCTGGCAAGATGAAACGTTTTCTATCTGGGTCTACTCTCTCTTAGGTTTAAAGAGTTTTCCTTTCTAGGTTTTCGTCTTCCTTATTTGTCTCATATCTCTATATGTTATTAATAAATTATAAATGTTTGTATCTAAACTAAAAAGGGGTTGTTGGGCATCGTTATGCATATGTATTTGAATTCGTTCATACTGCTGATTTAGTTTTATAGAAAAGTCTTTCTATTCATGTTGTTCTTTAGTGATAGCCTCTTATGTTCTGTATTTTGCATGTTACATAACAATACCATGTTGATTCCTATTCTTCGAAAGGCACTGAACTTTAGGAAACTTGGATGCTGCTCTATTGCAAAGAGAAAAGTTGAAGCATGTACTGCATATATATGTATATGTATGGATGTATGTCTGTTGTTAAATGAATAAGCATGTTGGTAAATGGTTTTATGTACAGTTTAATTTATACATATTACTTGAATGGTTTTGAAGGCAAAAGACTTTTGAATAAGCACTATACATGTTTGCTATATACAAAACTATTTTGTACAACATTATAGTCAACCAAATGACTTTTGAATTGACTAGCGTGGAACTGATGAGTTTTAAGTGTGTTAATTAGTATTAAAGTTCATATAAGGCATTTGGTAATTTTCTTATACTTGTGAATAAGAGTTTATCACAGTTGTGGTTTCTTGTGTTATTATCTCGGAGCAATGCTTTGAAATCCATGTGGGGGAAATATGGCAGACCTTTACGGAGATTGGCTTTATTAAATTTCATGAAGCATTACATTATTATTATCAATCTTGTTGGTTGATTAATGTGATCTAGGTTGCTAATTGAACAAATACTACTCTTGCGTGTTTACTTGTTATTGGTTATGGAATTATTGGTGAAATGCTATTGGTTGAGAATATACTATGGTATATGTGAATGATAAATGAAAGTATTTGTGAATCATTCATAATTGTTCGTGTGGTTGGAGTTTCAGTGGTGAGAAGGAATTGGAAATGAGGGTAGTTGGAAATGATCTTTTGTGTAGTTGAGCCAAACTCTTAGTAGGTACCAAGTCTCAGGCGAGCCCACAGTGCATAGTTTCTTTGAGGGTAATTCGGGATTGGCGATGAAGAGTTTTGGCAAGATGACTAAGAAAAGGGGAAATTAGGATGATTGAGTTATAGGGGGTTAATTTGTATATTAGAACATTTGAACCACCACTGCAGAGGTAAAATGCATGGTATGGGACATGCAAGTCCGCGTGTTTTATTATATAAATTAACGAGGGTAATTGAAGAGGTTGCATTGCATTCATGCATTATTAGCAATAATGATTTGATATTTGGCTATATGATTTCATGATACTTAATTTAATATTGTCAATTACTGTGACAAGGTGATGTCCCTCCTAAGCTGTTGAAGCTCACCCCTCTATTGTTATGCAGGTTTATGAACTAAACAATCAAAAAGGGTAGACAGGATGAGATCAGATTAAGTGTGAGGATAAAATTTGTATTTATTTATTTTTTTAGTCTTGTAAGGAATCATGAATTATTTTTATAAGAGGAGTTTATTTTTCCAACCCGTGTCAATTTCCTCTAAATTATTTTAGTCTTGTAAAGAATTATCGATTTCTTGTTATAAGAGGAATTTCATATTTTTCTACCCAGTTTCAATTTCCTTTTATTCGCGTTCCAGGCACGGGGTCTTATATATTTTTCCACCGACCCTGAGTTCGGGTGTGACATATTACTTTTAAACAAGATTCTAAAATCGCTAGGCGCTAGTCGGGTGGTGGGTAAGTGCCTAACATCTAGGCGGCCTAAGCGGCTAGTCGGGTGTCTAGGCGGATTTATGTAAATTTATTGTATATCTTGTAAATAAGTGTCTATTTACACTTAAAAAAATAATAATTATACTTGTATGGATTATTAAAGAATGACAAAATGCAAAAATAGAAGTAGAAGAATACACAAAGTACATCCATCCAATAAGTTTAATATTTAGAAAACAGTAAGCATATAATCCTAATGAGGAGTATTCTTGGATTGGACATAGACTAAATTATTTAACCTTGTTGTATCTAGTTTATTTCTTTTCTTTGTATGTATCCACTCAAAAGTGCTACAATTGACTTCACAATTGGATGGACTCGTAGTCAATCCATCATTTGCAAATTAGGTATACCATTTCCATAAGTATACCGCCATAAAACTTAAAAAAGAAAAAGCACACAATTAATAAAAAATATATATATAGAAAACCGCTTAGGGCCACCTAGGTGCCACCTAGCTCTAGATTGATTTTTCGAAACAATTTTCACTAAATCGAGGCGGGCCTTCACCGCCTAACGCTTGGGTAGCCTTGACCGCCTAGTGCCTAGGCCGATTTTTAGAACAATGCTTTAAAATAAGCAAAATATTTATTTTTACCGAATTTTTTTATTACTTAATTTTAAAGTGAAGGCGCTTAATTTTGATGGAAAAAAAAAAAAACAGTAACAAATGGAGCCTTACGAACGTGGGGAGCTTAGAATGAGTCGTTATCTTCAATCATTTCTCAGGTGCTTGTAAGCGCCATATTGAGCTGGATGCGTGTTTCCCAATTCAAATCTTTCAACACATCTTACTCGCTACCATTCAACCAATAATAGACTAATTACTTAGTTAGATGTCATCTCCTCTCCTCAATATACAGTTCCATGCCATTAATTTGACACATGCCAGTAGTGACTCATTATCCATATATTTTATAAGGAAAACTAATGAAAAGGGTTTAAAAACTTTGAGTTTTAATGATAAGGACAAAATAAAGGGTAAAATGAATAGTACTAGGATTGACTTTTAAGTGTATAAATGTAGTTTTTCGTTAAAGTGAACAGTACTGTGAGTTTTTCGTTAGAGTGAACAGTACCGTGAGTTTTTCGTTAAAATTCCCTTATATTATATATGTAGCAGCCCTTTATTTCCTTAGCAAGTCTTGGAACCGCCTCATGCTAGTTTTCAAAATAGGGACCTTCCTCACACAGTTTTCAAACAAGCACGTCGATTGGTATAGGAAATTAACTTAGGAACCAAGAAATGGTTTTGCATTCAGAGTGTTAGTTCATAGAGGCATATTTTATATATATATATATATATATATATATATATATATATATATATATATATATATATATATTATCTATGTAGTTTGGGAGAAAAGAAAGTGAGGCCCCTTTGTGAAGAGCGGTAGGTGAGTTGTCCTGCTGAGGTTTTAGTTATCGGTCGAGGTAGTGATTTATATAATAGTTTAAAAGCTTTTTTATTTTTAGATAAACGAAACCATGAATTATTATGAGATTTAATCTATTTCCAAATATCTATTTATTTTCAAGTCAAGTATGTTTGAGTTCATTTAAATATTTATGATGGGATAGGATGCGGTCCCTAATTCCTAATACCCTTTAACTGAAACTTTAATGAAATTCAAAGTTCGATCAAAGTCCCTTGATACTTTGTACACCTCATTATATTACTATTAATGTTTATATTTTTATAGTTTTGATATTAATTGTTTGATATTTTATGAGATTTATAATCCTATAAATTTAAAATCTTTTTATAATACTATTAGAAACGGCTACAATAAAAAAATTCAAACATTTTGATTGAATAAATGAATAAAAACTATGTAACAATAAGAAATAATAAATGGCAAAAGAAAGTATCCATAGTGTTAAAAAAATTGGTACATTTTACAAAAAAAATTGGTACATTTCACATATAACAAAGTGGTACATTAATAAGGAAGAATAGGTACATTATAAATAAATTAGGGTACAAATAAAAGATTAAAAAATTATGAGTACAAATGAAATTTAAAAAAATATGGGCGTAAAAAGAAATTAATACATGGGTACAAATTAAAACTAAAAAGAAAATATTACAAATTTTATAAAAAAAAGGTTGCAAATTAAAAGTAGGTACAAACTAAAAATATAAATATATGATACAAAGTTTAGCCATAAAACATAAATATACCATACTATCATTGATTAATTATACAATACTATGTGATAGTAAACACATGGGCACAAATACAAATAAAATTTTAAAAAATATGGGCACAAAAAGAAATTAATATATGGGTACAAATTAAAACTGAAAAGAAAATTGATACAAATTAAAAAAGGTTAGCAAATTAAAAATGGGCACAAACTAAAAATAAAAATATATTATAAAAATTTAGTCATAAATTAAATATACTAATTGTAACATTTTAAACACTAAAGGAATATATTTAAAAATAAAAAAAATATTATTAAAATAATTAATGATGTTATTAACACCCAAGGACCTTGATCAAAAATTGAAAAGGAATAAGGTTTTAATCAATGGAGTAGCAAAATGAGGGATGAAAACCTAATTTCTCCTATACACAATCTATTTGGAATTACTTGAAATCGTCATGGAGTTTGAGAACTTTAGTGTTGTGTTATATGAGCAATAAATGTATGGCACACCAGGACACTATGAAGGATGAACAACACGTGAAGGGCCGTTGTGATATGAAATTATGAAGTTCTTTTACATAATTATGACATTTTCTAGCTTGTGTAAAACAACATCGATTGACTAGCACATTATATGTTCTACTCACTTGGAGAGGTGGCAGTTGCTCATCCCTCCTGCTTTCATTTTTCAAAAGAAATATTTGACGAGACAGAGGCCACTAGACGAGCTGAGATTGTGTTCTATTGACGCAGAGAGCGAGGTGACAAAAGCTAACCTTAATAATCAATATGTTTTCAACTTTTTCATTTGAAAATGGTCCATAAACTTTTGAAAGCGTTTTATAAGGACAAAGTGGCTCTATAACACAAGTAATTTTTGAAAGGCATTTTGATAACCTTAACCAAAAATGCTTTCTCTATAGGCATGTGACAACTTATGTCTAGGATTATGTACTTATGTTGAAACATAGACAAAACCCACCAAATTGAATTGTACACGTGCATAAGCTGTGACATTTTGGTGTCTACTTGACAAAGTCTACAATTGGAAAATTAGTTATTTACTTAATTGTTTGGATTTGTGCTTACCTTGTTAGAATTAGGATTTTGTTTCTTTGTCTAATACGGTAAGGTTTGTTCTCTATATATATGATGCTTTGCAACTCGTAGACACAAGTCCTTCACAATGTAGCCTCTTGAGTTATGTAGCCATCATGGCAATCTTTCGTTCACTTAATAAAATTATATTAATTTATAATTAGTTTGGTCATTTGTCAGTCATGCACTATAATATTCAATTATCATGCTCAATTCCATGAAATTAGCTGATTTAAACTACTAAGTCTATCAACTTTTGTAAACGACATTGCTGACAAAAAAAAAAGAAGACATTATTGTTGTTCTCATTAATTTAACACATTTTCTAAAAGTTGAGGACATAATTAAACTTGAAACCAAAAGCAATTGAGGACCAACGTTGAATAGCCAGTAACTTGAGAATACAATTTATAATTAACTCTTTTGTCATTTATGCGGATGTAAATCAGACAAGATTAATTCCAAGCTCTTTCTCTCTCTCTCTGCCCCACATGGTTCACATGGTCCTATATATATGGTCCACACCGCATCTCTATACTTTTATGAGATCAAAATTTTGATGTTATATGAATATATATTGATACCAGTAAAAAAAATGACTATATACTTGAGAACAAATTAAACCATTGTAAAAGGAGATAAAAGCAGGCAGTTGGTAATACTAGGGAGCTTAAATTTGTAAACAAAATTTGCAAACTAAATAATGTGTCATCAATAGAAATGAGCATGTTTATCAATGCTTAAATAATAATCTAATTATCAACTTCCATGTCGTTTAATTTACAAAATTTTTTACAAATTTAGTTTCTTTAGCATTACCCTAAACAAAGTTGTAGGGCAGAGGCTACTTGATAATCACATTTTCCATCCAAACAAAAAACAAATCTAAACCCAATTTCCCTTTGGCTAACCAGAAAAATCCCACTACGCACTACCCAAACAGAAACACACACACACACACTCACATATGATCAGTTGCGTAAATTATATGTTAAATTTGCTAACTAAGTGTTATTTCTCCTTACTTTCTGTTGATTAACGCGAACTTATAACTAAGTAAGACATTAAAGTGATAGAGTTTTATAATTGAGGCTAAACTTCAAACACTTACCCTAGTAGCTAGGGCAAAACCCCCATCCACCATGAGTGGGAAGCAAATCAACTCAGTGTGCTTTTTGAACCAGAAAATTCAACTCAGTCTGCTTTGAGATAGTCTCAGCTCATTAATATCTAACCAAACATAAATAGGGAAATCAAAAATTAGAAATCAAAAGAACTTGGTTACTGGTTACCGAGTAGCCAGCGGAGCGTGTAAAGGAAGGAAGGAATAGACGAAAAAGCAAAGGATTAGAGTGGGAGATAGGGTTTGGCCAACTGGCCTCTTCCACCATGCATGGGTGCAGTTTTGATACCTTAGCATGAGATTGCCTACTCAGCATTAAAGGAGGGAGAGCTATTGATCACTAGCACAAATAATCTCATCCCAATCCCAATCCCATCCAGGTGGGTCAGAATTCATCAGAAAAAATTAACAGAAATATGTATTATTTTTTTATATTTGCAGGTCTACATTGTTTCTCATACCCACATAAGGCGCGGCCTATAGCTTTTTTCTCTTCTTGTTTACAAAGATGGTGAGTTTTCCATGCACATCTTTACGGCTGCTTTGGAGCTTATATAGAGGTGAGTGCGCACCCCATGACCCGTTACTATCAAACCCCTAAATAATATTTACACTCATAATTGTGGTTGTTTTTTTTGGGATCGGCTGCCCTCTCTTGCACTGTCCTTGTTGATGCTGCAGCTGCTGCTCTGCCACCACCAATTTTTGAAAGCCGTTGCAGAAGAAAGAAGAGCTGTTCAGAACACTGGATAAAACAACTCCCACCAGCTTTTTTGTTTCTTCTTCTTCTTCTTATCCTTTTTTTTTTTTTGGTCCTTTTTTCTCCTGTTCTATTTTTTTTTTATTTTTTATTTTTTTTAACTTATGTTTTATCATCCCTCCTTCTTCTCCTGCTTTCCGCATGACAGTATAGATAGTGGTCAGATAATAACGGAATTGACCAAAAGTGAAAACCCTAGTTGATCACAGCCGTTGATGGTTTAGCATCTTTGATAAAACTCTGAACGTGAGCAGAACTAGACGGGCGTATGGTCCATTCAACCTTTAGGAAACATGGAATGTTGAGTGGGAGAAATAAGGAAACAAACAAAAAGCTAGCATGCCATCTTGGGTGGTTCGGTATGGCATACCGAACCAAAACCTTAGTCCCGATTCCCAAATCGAAATGTTCGGTATTCCCAATTTCAAGACCGATCCTAAACCAAATTTTTGAAAATCCCAAAATAGTTTCGGTATTTCGGGACAATCGAGAATCCCGAAATATTTTTGGGCTTTTAACCTTTTGGGCTTTTGGACTATAATATTTGGCTGTGCAGTGTGTAGAATAGCCAATCTGCACTGCATATCGTGGCTGTACGCAGTGTGCAGTGATCAAAATTTGGCTGGGCTATAAAGTGATCATCAAATCATTATGTGTAGAAATAAAATCAAACCAAAATCCCTGCATTGCATATATCCAAAACAGGTAAGGAAAAATGGACTCATTCACTCAATCCTTGAACTGGTCAGACATGCAGTAATTGCATTTAGTGAGATATAATAATGAACTTCACTTAAGAAAGCAATTCAACTAAATAAGTTGAAGAATGAAGGCTTCAAAAGAAAGAAACAGTTTGCATCGAGAGAGTATTAAACCAGATAATAAACCACAGCCTATTACAAAGGTCTACCAATGACTAATGTAAATATACCAAAGCTCCAAAAGCTTAGATTCCTTAAAGACTAAATACTTATTATTTTATTATCAATAATTATCTCTTCAATGATAAGATTTATTATAAAAATCAAATTTCTTCCTAATTATCTCTTTGATTATTTATTTTTTTTGTTCTTTCTTGTTCTTTATCCTGTTTTAAATCCCATTTATAGATTTTATTTTTTATTTTTATAATCAACCTATATCACATGTTAATTATATTTATCTACCTATATGACAGATTCTTTTTTAAGTAAGATTCATGTGTCTTGCTTGTAGATATATTATGTTTTTTTTCTACCTTTTAGTTAGGTTTCATATCTTATAGGTATGATATATATTCATATTTTTGTTACTTGAGTTAGGGTAAAATGATTTGCAGATAGATTTATGACAATATATTATTTTTTTTGTTATATGATATTAATTATATTTTTTGGGGTTAAAAATGCATAATATTAGAAGATTTTAATTGATTTTTAATATTTTTAGAAAATATAAAATGAGCATTAAAAAAATAAATACATATAATTAGGTAATTGGACTCACTCCTAAAAATCATCTATGTTTTTGGACCTGGATCTAAAAGCCCCATATATATATATAATAATTAAAAATATATATTTTCGGTTCGGTATGGGAATACTGAAATGTTGGAAAGACAATCCCGATTCTCATACCGAAATTTTGGAAATATCGGTTTGGGACATTTTTGGTTTGGGATCGGTATTTTTTTTGGTTTGGTTCGGGATTTTTGGAAATTTTTTCCACCCCTTGATCCCGATATTGTCATTTTCCCCCTTTTTTTCATACGGCATGGCATGCCACGTCACCCTATATTTCTTGAAAATTCTTTTATATTTTATATATCTTTGATTGGGAATTGTTTGGGTTTCATTTACCATGACAAAAACCTACCACATGCATAGAACCAAACTAATGGTTGGACTTGGACATTGTGTACGAGAGAGAGAAAGAGTATCACATTCACGTTCATATATCACGGGAATGTGGTGCATATAAAATAACAAAAGAAATATCAACGTGGGCCATGCAGAGAAGAAGTCTTGCAGGGACTAGATTGCACGTGTTGTTTGTTGGAAAAAGACTTACATAACATGTATGTATACATTAATATTATACTATTTTTTGTTAATTATACAATCTCATGTGTAAATTTATCGATGGACAAGATTGTGATATGAAAATTGTTTTGGCCAAATTCACAAAAGAGAAGGGGAGTGGAGAGGGACAACGACCGACTGAAAACCTAGAATACAATTCCTAGTTCTACTACTTCTACTACTTTTCTTGTCTTTCCTTTTGTTGGCGTCATTGATTACGCCTATTAAACCCGCTCTTTCCATAGAGTGGGGACGGCACTGCACTCTTCCTTCTGCTTCAGGCTTTGGGAGAGAAGGCTTTGAACAATGCATAGGAATCTTGTTTGCCTCTCACCTCCTTTTTCATCATCCTTAATTTCCTGCCTTCTTTATTAGTTTCCGATGTCGCGTGCTTACAATACTCCAAGCCTATATATTCCAATTTTGGTTAGGCTGACATTCAACCAGCTTATTTTGGTTTCTTATGCAGTTGGAAGAAGGAAAGTTGGTTTTGGCTACCTACTCTTACTCACCGCCCTACTCACACTCCCAAGACTAAGCTGATGACTTTTGACGGGATATGTTAAAGAGACTCTCTAAAAAATAGGACTCTCAATTGACTTTCCCCCACCTTTTAATTTTTGGCACAATGTATTATATTGTTGGAACAAAAATTAACGTTAAACTGTGAGGTGACAAAGAGTTCATGAAGAATTTGACTTTGAGAAATTCTTCTTAGTATTTCTCTAGATATAATTATTTCTTCATATGTAACGTGTGCTTTGGGTTTAGTTTTGGATCAATTGCACCAATTACATGTTGGATAAGGGTTTAGGTAGCGTTGGAGCTTGCTAGCTTCGACAGGGGCACACCTAAATCCTAACAGCAATGGGATAAAGCAAGTTAGCTATCAGAATAAAACCCAACCCGATGTACGTGATCGTTGTCGAGTGGACAATACTTGTGTTTGGTGTGTATTTTTTAGAGAGGGATGGTGGGGAGAGGGGAACAGTACATAGTTGATAGTTGTAAATGCAATCGGGACTTGTCCAACACTTTTCGTTATGCTTGTCAGGTCTGCTAGCTGCAGCAATGCTAATGCTGCTGCTGCTGCATACCCTATATCTATATATTCTGATATCACTGAAACGCTACAGCTCATTTAATTAAGGGTAAATTACATTTTACTTTTTTATGTTTGTGTTCTACTACAACTTCATATAAAATTTTAAAAATAGTTCAATTTCATACATGATACATTTACTTATTATTTCATTTCAATTAATTTCATAATTTGTTAAAAAATCTATTAAATTAACTGTTAAGTGATGACGTGACAAATGTAAAGTCTATTAGAAACCTGCTAATTCTCTCTTCCTCTCTGCCTACATGATCTACATGCACTTCTATTCTCTAGACGCGCCCCAGTTGCCGGGACCTAGCTAGGGCTCTCATTTAATGCATATGTATATTAACATTACATATATTATCTATAGAGACGGATCCCCTAGTGTATAGCACTTTTACACAAATTTTTTACAATATGGTTCACTTCGTAATATATTTAAGGAAACTTTAACGAAAAGCTACCGGTACTGTTTACTTTAACAAAAAATTACATTTTTACTCTAAAAAGTCAATCCTGGTACTATTCACTTTACCCTTTATTTTGTCATTTTTGTTAAAACTCAAAGTTTTCAAGCCATTTTCATTAGTTTTCCTTATATTTAAACGATTTGAACTATTTATCTTTTAAGGCTTCTTTAAAAGATCATGTCTCCAAAAATTATCCAAATATGAAACTATATAACCTTTGGATTAAGAGTTTAGGGTTTCTTTGTATATTCGCCTATTTTCTTCACTACAAATCAATATCTTAATGATTTGATTTGTCTAATTTTGCAAAGATAATTTATGAATGATATTGTAAAAGATAGACAATTCGAATTATTAAAATACATTACGCAAGCCACAAAAAAAAAATGTATAAAAATGGTGTCACGGATTTGCACATTATATATATATATATATATATATATATATATATGGACTATAATATAATTGAAAGAAAAAAGGTGGTCCGGTAAATTAATTAGAAACTTATCAGTGGGTATGTCCTTGTAAAGCATGACAACCCCCAAACACGAGTACAAGAGTTATCCTTACTATACAGTAAAAGAAACCCTACAAGGGACACAGTACTACGTACAGCGTACTCAAATCTTACAAGTTACAATAATTTTCTGCTTTCTATTTTATTTTACTGATTATATATAAAGAATATATAAGATTATTAATCAAATGGAGTCTTTTTCTACTTTGGATTTTGTTTAAAGAAAATCTACATTGTTGTCTCTTGACTCATTAGTTGTTAATTTCCATTGAATGTGCTTGTCATGTCATATATATATATATATATATATATATATATATATATATATATATGAATCGAGCATTTGAAAGTCGCACCAGGATATGGATTGTGGAGAGTAGCAAATATATTTGACATTTTAACCGATTAATTTCTTGAAAGAAGTTGGGATTCGCTGTAATATATATGAAATTAGTATTCTAACTCATTATCGCACATATACAATTTTATAAATTTTTTATGCGAGACATTTCTTCACATCTTCACTCACGTTTCTTTCTTTTATGTTAAGAGACTTTCCATAAGTATAATAAACCCTACACATATCCTATAGTGTCCTTGTTTTACATTTTATGGGACACCAACAATCACAACTTTGAAAAATCTAACAAGCAAATACTAAAAGGAAGGCTTTTTAGTCAAAATGGTCTTTGTGACTGTCATTACTCCTCATTTTGGTCCTTAAGATTTAAAATCAATATAAGTGATCTATATGATTGTCCACTATCAATCATTTTGGTCATTTTGTGAAAAATCTATGTTAAATTGAAGAAATCATCAGTTCAAGTGAGGGGTTGACGTGACATAATACCCTCAATTTGACAACGATTTTTCATGGAATAATCAAAATGATTGACAGTGGACAATCTCAGGTACGACTTCTATTGATTTTAAATCTCAGGAATCAAAGTGAGAAATTATGTCAATCTTAGAGACCATTTTGACTAAAAAGCTCAAAAAGAAATTATCTATCTCCCTGCTCCTCGCCATCCCGAGCCCGTAGTTTCCTCTATCCAGTTGGTCACTTCCTCAGTCATCACCCCAACCCGTCTCGATTGCTATATATGGCCGGACTTGGCCATGAGCTTTACTTAATTTTTTTTTTTTAAATTCTTTTGGAATTTATTAGAAATTTTTTAAGAACAAAATATGAGAGCAAAATAGTAAATTTGCTTTTGGAGTGCTTGTAATAAAAGGGTAGTGCTTTTTACTCAAATTTTCACCTTATACGAGCCCTTCTACTTTCGTAGCCGTTGGATTGAATAATTAAATTAAATCAAATCAGGCCAAAATTAATAGGGCATTTGCACAAAATAAAAATGTGCGCATTGTAATCACTGCCCTAGGGTAACAGTTCAGCAACACATCAAAAGAGAACCTGAAGTTCAAATACTCTGAGGGTGCGTGTAACCGTTCAACCCTAAACCCTAACATCACTTTATTTTCTCACGAACTTTTTAACACTATCTTACAAGTGAGCAACAACAATTATGTTCAGTATAGTGGCAATCAAAATCCTTATGCATTCCAGCAACTACGATTTTACTGTAACGTTTTCTTCTTGTGTCTCGAGTTGAAGTATGTTCCTGTAAACTTGATTTTCATGAGTCAAATGTGTATGTGTGTAGTGTATTGTAAAAGCCTGACATTTTTTTTTTCCGGTTGACAATGGGGCATAAAGCCTGATAGAAAGATAAATTACATTAAAATGTCACGAGGCCAATTGACTCCATCTATATCAGCGACAAGAAGACAGTCAAAAAAATGGTGGAGGCTTGCTTAAAATACTGCAGTACGTTTAGGGTTAAATAGTACCTAAGCAAAATTTACCTAACAAATGTGTATAAAGATAAATTACTTCCAATACTTTGCAACTTTATTCTGCATTCAAATTTGAATCTCCCTCTTCGTAGTTTATATTAATTTAGAGTAAACTATTGTTTAAATAAATTAAACAACACTTGTGAAGAAGATAAAAGCTCAAAATTCTATTGGGAGTTTCTGTTTTTGGGGGACCGGGGGGGGGGGGGGGGGGGGGGGGGGGTGGTGGGGGTTGCAACTGTTGTAAAAACAATGAAAGCCAGCCATTAACCCCTGACTGAAAGGAATATATCAGCTTCGATCTAAATACACATACTTGATAGAAAATCCAAAACCGAAACACAAAATATGATAAGGATCTGGGAAGGAAACAACTAAATATATGTGTTACTATATATGATGTTCTCATCATGTTCCAGAATATTATTAATGCATCCAAATGGTGTTACTGCATTAATGTAAAATGCAATTCCTTTTGCAGGAAATCCAATTACAACTTTTACTAGAAATGCTTCATTAGTTAAAATAGGCAAACGAATAAAATAACTTAAACTGGAAACAAAAATTTAGCTGTACAGACCATACATTTACATTGCTAATATACTCTGGTTTTACAAGTTAATTAGTTTCTGGATTTTGTACATATCAAAGCAATTTTTTTAATTTCTATAAATGCAATACACTCATCAACTTCTAGAATTCGCATATATAGAGATTTAGGGTAAAATGATTACTCATAAATATCGATAATGTGAGATTAAGGTATGTACGTAACCCTGGAAAATGCAAAAAAAATGTTGTATAGTATTAGCCTCTACATATCGGTATTGCTTAAATGTATTATACATGCATACAAAATTCAATCAATTTGTACCAAAAATCATATCAACAAGAAAAACAGCAAACAATATACTAATATCATCATCGAATGAGTTTTAGTAATACTGACCATGGCAACAATATAAGTACTATAAGGATTTCAAAAACTCCTAATTAATATCTTACCATGTAACATTAGTAATGAAAGAATTTAGGAGTAAAGATTAAGCAAATGAACAACATTAGTATATGAGCAATTAATTATTAACTACAAACCAAATATTTCTAATCCTTTTAATTTGTGCTCTTCTTCAAAGAAAAAAAAAGGGTGAAAGGATTTTACCAATTATATATATCTGCTAAAATTAACTGATCAGTAGCCGATATGGGATGTTTCGTTATAATGTTAAAAAATTTAAATTGCAACTAATTAATGGGAAGAACAACAATAGATGTACCTTGAAAAGAAAACCTACTACATACGTACTCCGATCCGTTAGAGTATTTTCATATATATTTACCATGTCACTTTGTTAAAATTCTGTAAGAAATACTATTTCATTTGTGCCTCTCAAACTGAGAAAAATTTATGTCTCAAGCATGAACCCTTCGAAAGCAGCTAATTCTTTTGCTTTGATAAAAATAATTAAATTACATAAAATCAAGGAAAAAAAAGAGAAAGTCCAAAGTTTGTAACCCTAGGCTTTGATGAGAATGTATAATGCTCATGATTTCAATATGCAACTAGTGAAATCCTAAGATGAATGAAAAATTTGTATATTTCAGGCCTTAGCAATAAGTTAAGTATTAGGCTCACCGATCCTTAATTTTATTACTCATTTTACTTTGTGAATGCAACTAATGCATTCAAATACAACAAATACATATGCCATACTAGCCCAAGTATGTATGCTATAGTAACAGATTACTTGAACTATACAACAGGAATAGATCAGCTTCTATGGCAAGGTTCTTATCCACATTACAACTAAATGATGAAAGGAAAAAAAAACATGATCTTTAATGGTGGCAAAAGAACTTGATCATGAATCTGGTAAGTTGGTATCGATATTTATGTGTATCATCCATATCCTCGAACTCATTATACAATCATCACGAAATGTCAACCATGTTCATCAAAACATTAAAAATTATAGAGACGACGCTGAAATATATATTGTTTTCATTTTTAAAACAGTATGATTTATAAAATCCACATTACAACAGGGGATGCAGCAGTCTAGCTACATACACTATTATTGTCATGTAGTAGTTGTTACAAGTTAAAATTGTGGTCCACAAAAAAAAGTTAAAACCATGAAAAAGTACTGTTTAATCCTTACATTAGTTAGGTTTAGTACTATCATATATACATTTTTCTTGCAAGTAAAAGCCAAATAGCTAGGGAACATGCAATTGGATGAACACAAATTATAAGAACAGTATAGTGCAGGTAATTTTATCCAACAGCAGGAGCAGTTTACCCGTATTTTGTCCTAATTATTAGCTACATGTTGCAGTGTATACAATACCGACATATAAACAATAATAGTAGCACTAGAGCTGTACCATAATAAATTAGCTATTGATTTGGAGGAGAATTTAATTTTAATTTTGTAGTGAGACGAAATGAAAAGATGGAGAAGGTGGAAAGAAGTAAATCAACAAATTACTATTATTGCAGAAAAGAAGGTGGCAAGAATTAATTAGGTTAAATAGTTAAAGAGATATAAAGAGAGAAAAGTTTTCAATTAAGGACACTACATATAACAGAGCTAGCTGCTACCTTATTGCTTTTAATCTCTCTGCAAGTCTGTCTGAGAAAACCTGCGGGTGGTGTGCCCAACGAAGCAGCGACAAGAACAACAAACCTACCAAAGGTAAAATACAAAACCACAATTACATCAGGTAGCTGTAGCAGCACTTGTGTTCTGATCATCAACTGTTTCTGAGCAGTCATCAGGAAACGTTGTTTCTTCCATTTACTTGAATGAAAACAACAACAACATTGAAGGGAGGGAGGGAGGGAGGGAGGAAGAGAGAGAGAAAGAAGTCGGTAGCCGAAGAGATTAATATATAAATAAATAAAGATTATAAATAGTAACAAATTCATATTTCAGATCATGAGTGATACAAAATGACAGCATGAAATCTTGGGGAAATGATGGATCTATGTCTTGATAGAATATACCACTGCGCTGACTATGATCTATATCTATCCATATAGATTGTTGTTATATTAAATAAAAAAAATATTTATACACATGAAAATTAAGGTTAAAAAAACTAATAAAGATAAAGACATGATCAGTTGGATAACATTTGTTGGCATTTCTATCACTTAGATCATCATCAGTTCATTCTCTTCTAAAAAAACCCCAAACCTTGTACCGTTTCTGTACCAATGACTATCACCAATCGAGCTGAAAAATCTGTTCATCTTCCAAATTAATTCTTCTTATTCAATTGCCAATCTGCCACATCATCGTTTTCTCCTTCTTCATTCGTTGTTTCTCGTCTTAATTTCGCCAAGGTTAGATGATTATTGGCATTTGTGTGATGGATTAGCGAATTAGACCTCAAAGTCCAAGGACATGGAAGATGATGAGGCCTTCCCACTTATGTTGAGAAAGTCGGTGGTGGTACTAGTAGTGGTGGTAGAGGGCATAGCTTGGTGGCGGAGAGGCATGCCGTCATATAGCCTTAATTGGAGTGGTGCGGGTTGCGATGGAGAGAGTTGTTGGTGAGCATGATGATGATGATACTGGGATGACGATGAGGATGATGATAATGTGGCTGAAGACAATAAGTCACATTCATGATCCGACTCCGATATGGGACACTCCATGTTTACTCCAAATAGCCTCATCCGCTTGGCTGCCGCCTTCCCATGGACCAGCGGCACCGACTCCAAAACCATATTCGACTCATTATGAACCCGACCCAGCTGTACTTGTTGATGTTGTTGCTGTTGTTGTAATTCTATTAGTCCACTGCCCTCTTGCTCGTAAAACTGTGGCGGGCCGGCAGCAGACGAAGCTGATCTCATATAATAAATCGGGCCAGAAGAGTTAACCACATTTCCGTAACCATAAGAACCCGAACCACCACCACCACTGGTCCCAGTATTCCGATAGGGGTGATGCACGCCGGAATTAATCTGCGGCTGCGACAAGTGCAAGTGTTCCCGAGTCATTACTGCCCCGGGCGGCCTCATCAGCAACGGGCTCCATGGAACCGACCGGTGAGGATTCCAGGAGTATTGATGCTGATGAGGAATTGCAAAATTGGGCTGATAATGTGGTTGATGAGAATGAAGCGGGTAGTGGTGGTGGGGATGATGATTTGGATCAGGCGCATCCGGGCGGCGCCGCCAATCAATAAAAAGAAGGTCTTTCCCCACCTCACCAAGCCCTCGCTGGAATGATACTATGTCGCCAGCGTCAAGCTTTTTCTCCTTCACAAACCTGCTCCACCCTTTGGTCATCACGTAGCTCTGGCTGCTGTTCCAGTAGGAGTACCTAAACCGCCATGACTTCCCGTTCCGGTCCTCGAAATTCAGCAGAAGCCCCTTCTCGTTGCTGGAAGAATCCAACGGGAAGTACTTCTCCGCGTGCTGTTTCGGGATGACGAGGCGGTTGAGCTTCCCCACGTCGCTCGGCGTCACCACTTTGTCGAACATGTGCTCCCTCTCTATGGGGATTGGGTTTTCTTCTCTTTGAGCACCACCACCTTCATTGTTTTCTCGGGGGGACGAGTCCATGAGCTCGAGCTTCATGTCAGGGCCGCTGCCACCGTCGTGCCAGCCGCTGCTTCTGCTGACAGCGGAAGCAGGGACCATAGTAGCTATGCCGGTGGTTTTGTTGTAGTGAGGAGAAGATGAAGATGAAGTGGGAGAGGAGGCATAGGAGAAAGGAAGCTTACCTCTCACCATATTTTGGTCATCCTCAGTAGAAATTCCACCACCTATAGCTCCTCCGGCTGCTGCTCCAAAATTCATGATAAACAATAAAATAAAATAAAAGTGAAAAATTAGAAGAAAAAAAAACTTTTTTACTACCTCAAATTCCTAGATCTTGAAGATCTAAGGGAAGAAGAAAAAAAGCAGGTGGGTTGGGAGCTATATACTCTAAAGCTAACACTTTTCTCTTTCTTGTTTCTTGTTATTATTGTGGATTTTTTTTTTCCTCAATTTTTTGTGGGTTTTTTTTCCTAGGGTTGAGATTGGTGATGGAAAATTCTAGTGAAGAAGAAGAGGAAAGTAGGAGGCAGCTGCAGGCTGAAAAGAAGCAGAAGCCAGAAGGGTAGCTCTCATTACAATGACGGTCGGTGCATTCTTCTTTGACCAACAAGACTCAGATACCCCATGGACGTTTCAAAGAGTGCAAAGAAGTTCCCCTTGTTGTTGACTTGGGCTTTGAGAGAGAGAGAGAGAGAGAGAGAGAGAGCGCGTAAGGGTGGGAGAGAGAACAAAAGAAATTAAAGAAGAAAAAGAAAGAGATATTTGTAGGAGCAACTTTTTAGTATTTTCGAAACACGGTAAGGTTATTAGTTTTTTGTTTCTTTTCATAAAGGTAGATAATTGGTGTCAAATTATGGTTATACATATTTTTGCGGCTCGGATAAGTTATGGAGAATTTTATCCTACTTGTGATCACAATCAAACAAACTCATCAACTCAGAACATCGAACATGAACCTCTCACATTGAGACGCGTAGTCCACGCTCTTATTAGTTTATTCAGCTTAAAATATATTAGATTGTTTTTAATTTTTATACCTTAAAAGTGTGACATATCAACTATATTGTTTATTTTTATTATAACACGTAAAACAGTATACTACAATAATTATGTTTGAAAAACAAATCTATTTGAAAGGAGGGCTGGCCAATAAGTATTTGTGCGTATGTGACTATGTTCCATGCGTGTGATTTTCTTCCAAGGAAGGTGCCCGCCAGGAAACTTCTTCAGTCAGGCATGAATTTTTTTTTTTTTTTAAATTGTGGGAAATTATATATAAGTAGGGACCTCATGTATTATCTGGTTGGGCTCATGTGAGCCTGTCCCTATCATCATCCTGGGTGGTATATTCATTTTTATTTCAAGTTTTAAATTGTTTTAATATTATCTGCGATAAGGCCCAAAGGGCCAGCTGTTTTGGAGAGCACGAGCTTGTAATTTCAATACAGCAAGTAGGATCGGTGGACCATTTTTATTCTTCTTCGGCTTTATTTTTGGAATTTTGCTTCCCTTGTTGTACCTATTTTAAGCATCTGCCTTGCTAGCAACTTAGCAGGCTGGTGAAAAGAAATAAATGGTTAATTTTACCTTGTGATTAATTTATGGTAAGTGGGTTTTTTGGGGTTTAATAATTTGACTTGCTTGATTACATATTTTTTTTCTCAATAGGACCATCCTCTATGTTAGGCAATATAATTGTTTGACTGCCCCTTGCTAAAGCATTCAGTCTTTTTTGTCTTTTTCTTTGTTTTTTTTAAAACTTCGACGATATAAGGAGTATTCCACACGGCACGTTTTGGGTTCGATTCCTGGTGCTGATAAATCACACAATGGTAGTTAGGAGGAGGCTGAAATGCCTCTGTAAGTCTTCTCGGCTTCCAAAATGAGGGATTGTCGTGGTCAAACTACTAGCTAGTTCCCATTTTCTAAAAAAAAAAAAAAAAAAAAAAAAAAAAAAAAAAAAAAAAAAAAAGTTTTACTGAAGAAATCATCAAATTCAATTTTAAAAAATTTGTATGCAAGCCTTTTGTTTTGGTAAAAGCTTATAGATTAAAACAACAAATTATTTATCTCCTCATTTATGATTTGGGCACGTAAATATATATTTTGAAGTTAAATTTTTGACTTTCTTATTCCCAATTTTTATCTTGAGCTTGTTTCGAGCTCACACGTGTGTTTGGTGAGCTTTTTACCTTGTGAAAACTATTGATCAAAAGTGGTAGTAACTGACTGTGGGTACCTCAGCTTGATTCAAGTAATCTATTTCAATTGTTAATATGTGTTCTTAAGAAATTGGTTCATGACTATAAGTGGCGGAGGCTTTCATTACTATCAATTGGAAGCATGTTTTTAGAGAGGTTAATTTTATGGTTGACGCTTTAATCCAACAGTTCCCCCACGGGCGGAGGTGGGGATGGGTGGTGCCCCCACCCAATTTTTTTTGGTGAAAAAATGTATATGCTTGTGACATTAGTAAGGTGTATTACTAGTTTACTTGCTTGTTACATTAACATTAATTGTTCCAGTTGCTACTGTCAATGTTGAAAGAGTATTTTCGGCCATTAAATTTATGAAGAATTGATTAACAAATCAGATGGTAAATCAATGGATAAATGATAACATGGTTATTTTTTATAGAAAGTGAGAAATATTTGATGGTGTTGGTAATAAAGTTGTCATGCAACGCGTTTAAAGCATGAAAACGCATCGAGGGGTATTATAATATCTTGTATCAAAAATATAGATTAATATATAAGTATTTTGTTTAATTAACTTTTTAGCTTTTTAATATATAAGTATTTTGTTTAATTAACTTTTTAGCTTTTTAATTTGTGACTTTGTTGTATGAGGATGCCCTTATCCGTACAGATTTCTAGTTTATCCCTGCTTGGAAAACTTTCTATTTTTATTGTACTGGAACAAGTTGTACTCATTGTTTCCCGTTATAAAGTTTTCATTTCCTAGCAAAAATAAAAAAATAAAAAAAATAATAGAAGAGAGTACTCTTTAGTTGATTTATGGATATGGTGAAAGTAGTAAAGTTGATAAGGGTTAGTTATATGGTCTAACTTTGTGTTACATGCTTGTTTTAAATGGGGTTTCCACCACTATTTTTTCAAGTAGAGGTGCTTCATATAATTAACTCTAGTTATATACAAATAAAATAACTAAAATTGGCATTCGTCAAGCAACTCATAGTGAAATAAATAAGCTAGGGAAGGAAGAGTTGAAGATGATTTTCTAGATGAAACCATAAGGGTTTTATTAGAACATTTTGAAAAAGTACAAACTTCAAGAAGAGAACCTGAGATTAAGTTGAAGAGTTCTCAAACTAAAAATACTCGAAAACAAAATGATATTGATGCATATATATGTGTGTGTGACAAACATAAGAAGTAACAAGGAAATGTAACAACACTCCAAAATCAAAAGAACTTTGATCGTGCCAACTAAAAATTTAAACATTTCATAACCTACCGTGTAGGAGATTCTACAACAAAACTAGTGTCCAGACACTCTGAAGACGAAATGCAAAAGATGCAAATAGTTAATACTAATAGAGATTATGTGCATAAAGAGTGATGCCAGGGAGACTAAATTTACAGATTAAAATTACAAACTAAATGATGTGTCACCAATAAGAAATGAGTGCTATCAATGTTTAAGGAATAATACAAACATCAACTTTCATGTCATTTAGTTTACAAATTTAGTCTCCCTAGTAGTACTCGTGCATAAATTCACCAACAAAACTACCAATTGCATCGAGATACACACCCCGCTAGCTCCCCCATAAGACATTGACAAAAGACACAAGCTTACAAGAGCAAATCGAACACAAACAATAGTGATAGATAACTAAATATCATGAGTTAATTATATATAGGCTTTTTAGCTAAAATGGTTCATGAGATTTGCATAGCACATTATTTTGGTCCCTGAGATTGAAAATCAATAGAAATGGTCCCTGAGATTGTCCACCATCCATTATTTTGGTCATTCCGCTAAAAACTCCGTTAAGTGTCCCGGCTCTCGGCCAGAAGTTTGGGCAATTTTCAAAGCTTCATAACTCAATCGTTTCTTAACCAAATTCGACCCATAATATATCAAAATGAAGATAGGAAAGTGTAGAACAAGATTATACCAATTTGGAATCCCAATGGTTGCCGTAGATGGCTGAAAAATAACCTGAAAGTTGACTGGTCCGCGGGAAAACTAGAAAACTCGCCGGAAACTGGGTAAACTTTAAACGTTTGTAACTTCTTCAATACTCAACGAAATTGAGTGATTCAAAAACGAAAATCATACTTCTCAATGAGAATAATAGAATGGTACCTTTATAGATGGATAACTCTCCGTGGTTTGGCCGGAAAAGGGCTCGAAAGTGGCTAACTAGATGACAAAGACAGCCACTTTCAAGCCATTTTCCGGCCAAACCACAGCGAGTTAGCCTTCGAGAAAGATACCATTATATTTTTCTCATCGAGAAGTATGATTTTCATTTTTGAATCACTTGATTTCATTGAGTATTGAAGAAGTTATAAATGTTTAAAGTTTACCAAGTTTTCGGCGAGTTTTTCAATTTTCCCGCGGACCAGTCACCTTTTAGACTATTTTCCGGCCATCTTCAGCAAACATTGGGCTTCCAAATGGTATAATATTATTCTACACTTTCCTATCTTCATTTTGATATATTATTACTTGAATAATTGGTTAAGAAACGACTGAGTTATGAAGCTTTGAAAATTGCCCAAACTTCCGGCCAAGAGCTCTAGGACACTTAACGGAGTTTTTAATGAAAGACCAAAATAATGGATGGTGGACAATTTCAGCGACCATTTTTATTGATTTTCAATTTCAGAGACCAAAGTAATGTATTATGCAAATCTCAATGATCATTTTAGAGAAAAAGTCTTATATATATATATATATATATATATATATATATATATATATATATTATTTGTCGGTGCACAGGAAGTAGGATGTTAGAATTGGTTTCATTTATTTTGTATATATGGACCATTTCTTAGTGCAGACAACACAGTGGAGTCATTAGGTGCATCAATGTCTAACTGCCCCATGCATAAGCAATCGGTTGCATGATGCCAATTTATTATTTAGTAATAATCTCTATCTTTCCATTCTCCTTCAAATATCTTCATTTTACCGTCCTGTATATGCTTCAATCTAAACGATGCAACCAATAACATAACCTGATTACATACTTCTTCTTTTTTAATACAAACGATACTAAAGAAGGAGAATTCGAACTCAGAACCTTAGGTGTATATACTTCAGTTTCTCATTCTAATCTTAATATATATTCGTTTTTCTATAAATCTGACTGAAAGGAATTGAAGTACATAACATTCAGAAATAGCCAATTTCGTTCCAATTAGATACTTCAGATATAAAAGAATTATAGTCGATCATGATATTTTGATCCCTACCATCCAATGACTCTCCTAAATTTTAAGACATAGACAGAGGGTTGTTGAAGAGCCAATTCCTCAAAAGGGGCTTGATGAACATCACCTACTCAAAAAATTGCCTGGATGTTGACATTATACTACGTATATAATTAAAATGTAAGGTCCTGCATGTACGTGTCCTTTCATGTCTCCATCCTCCAGCTTTTTCTTCCCTTTGCATGCCCTAAATTCTGATATTTTGTTGTTCATTTCGGACTCTTGACACCATCAAAGGATCCCTCTAAGCAGGCACGCAAACAGTGCACATAAAATATCAGACCGAAAACATAAACAAATAAGTAATGTATAGGTGGAATTACGTGTCTTGTAACACGTGCAAGGTTAAACACATATCAATCGATCATATAGCATCTCTCGCTCACCAATAACCTTTTTACGGAATATAAATGGAAATTTAGCTCAATATTTGAAGCATTGAGATCACGCTTTACAAAACTTTGCATCCATATTGAATATTTACTAACATGTACATGTCTGACTCATGTGGATGGGTTAATTAATCTTCTTGGCCACTTGGAGCCAAAAATTGGCCCACACTAGAGACTGATGAATAAATAGTATAGGATGTAAAATGTAATTATTGTTTATTTTTTATTTTTGAACAAAGTACGATATTCATCAAAGCAGCTGAAAATATGTACAAAATGAGGATAATGTGCATACTGGGCCTCGATAAAAACCTTCTCGAGGATTTCAACCCGGACTAAGGAAAAGAGTGTCCCGCACAACAATAGGCCTATCCTCAAATGAACAATCAAATTGAAATTACATCCCTTCCTCAAATAAAATATCCTGAATCATAACCGGAGGCTCCTCAAACCACACCATCTCCTGAGAAGCACCAAGGTCCATTCGAGCTAGACGATGCGCTGCCGCATTACCCTCCCTCTGTACATGGCTGCACTCCAAATTCACTAAGACCAGGAGAAAAAATCTCAAATTGTTTTTAACAGAACCCTAGACAGAGCAATCATCCATTTGTCCTTTCATAACAGCTATCACCACACTAGAGTTGCCTTTAAATTTAACGTTGACATCCTCCGGAAAGCTTTTCTTAATCAGTTTCACCTCACAATGAGCTGTAACCAACTCCGAGTGCATGGTAGACACGGACAGATCAACAGGTCCAGCAATAGTTACCATGAATTCACCCATGTGTCCCCGAATGACGACACCATAACCCCTCCCCCCTCACCCACCCCACCCCACCCCCCCCCCCCCCCGGGTCGGCGCCCGCCCCCCAGAACTCCACCTTGACTCCAACCATCATCAAAACTACATTTGATCCGTCGCTCATCAGGTTTCCTCCATTTTTAAACCTCCTTAGTAGTCTTCCGATCCTCAGTCTTGTGCCATTTATGAAACTCATGCACCCACCCCTCAATTCTCAACACAATCTCTTGTGGCGGCAGTCGCAACCCATTCCATAGGACACCATTCCTATGTTTCCATAATGCCCATAACAGCATCAAACAAAGCTCCAATCCCATTATGGGTACCTATTGCGCAATATTGACCAACCATTGCACAAGACATTTATGATCACCCCCATTATCCACTCTGAGCCTCAGACTTCGAAACCACACCGCCATTGCCAAACTACAATCTCTAAACACATGCTTCGTTGATTCGGAATGCACACCACAAACCATACACACCTCTTCACCCATCACTCTCCTTTTGCTAAGATTCAAACATGTGGGCAAAGAATCCAAACATGCATGCCAAGCACAAATCTTCACCTTTCCTCGGACACTTGCGTTCCATAGTTTCTTCCAAAACCACTCCCTTACACCACTAGAGGAGGACGACGAGCCATCTGCCTCATTTCCGTGACTTTCTATTATTCCCCGAGCCACCTGGTAAGCACTCCAAACTGAGAACTTGCCACTACGCTTATAATGCTAGATTCTTATGTCTTCGACATCCCAAACGCTATGCGGAATGCTTTGAATTGCCTCCACCTCCTTAGCAAAAAAGAGATCATTTAACAGCTGCACATTTCATTGCTTCGTTACACTCCAAAAAAGACCTCCCACCTTGGCCCCCAAGTCCCAATTCTTCGATGGTGGAAATAATGTCCAAAAATAAGACTCCCTCAGAACCCAATTATCTTGCCATATCCGGATTTTCTTCCCATTACCCACTTGCCACCTATGTCTTTTGTGGATCACTTGCCTCGACGCAGCAATACTCTTCCATACATACGAACTATTTGGCTTCATCGTTGCTTCCATAAACTCGGACTTAGGGAAGTAACGAGCTTTAAATACTTGGAAAGTGAGGGCTTTCGGTTGCTGGAGAAAACGCCACGCTTGTTTTGCAAGTAAAGCCAGATTGAAGGCATAAAGATTTTGAAACCAAGTCCCCTCTCCTGCTTAAGCTTACAAAGACATCTCTAGTTAAGCCAATGTATTTTCCGTTTCCCCGGATCACCACTCCACCAAAATTTTGCTATCATTCTATTTAGCTTCTCACAAAAAGTTTTGGGTAAAATGAAGCATTGTATGGAGTACATTAGCAGTGCTTGTGCCACAATTTAACTAGCAATTCTCGACCTGCACTACTCAATAGATCACATCGCTACCAGCTTTGCAATTTTTTCCACAATCTATCCTTTATGTACACAAAGGTTTCTTTCTTCAATTTCCGTACTAAAACTGGCATACCCAAATATTTATCATGAAACTCCACTTTTCTCATACCTAGACCGTCAACCAATAATTGCTTATCGTAATCTGTAAGGTTCGGACTGAAAGATACACAACTCTTCTCAAAATTCATAGCTTGCCCAGAAGCCATCTCATACGTCCTCAATGCCTGTATAATCTTCCGGCACTCCCTAACCATACCACAAGCAAATAGAAAGTTGTCATCAGCGAAGAACAAATAGTGGATACTAGGGGCTTCATGACACACTCTAATCCCCTACAACTCCCCATCAATCTCTGCCTTTCTTAATAAAGCCGATAGACCTTCAGCACAAATAACGAACAAATAGGGAGAAAGAGGATCCCCCCGTCAAATATTACGCTCCGGATGCACATAACCCACCAGCTCCTCGTTCACCTTGAAAAAGTAGGAAACCGTTGTAACACATAACATAATCATGTGTATCCAACGCTCTGAGTAACCTATTCAGTACATCATGGCTTTAAGGAATCTCCATTCCACCCTATCATATGCCTTGCTAATATCTAATTTTAGAGCCATAAGTCCATTATACCTCGACAATCGTTTATGCATATAGTGAGCGACTTTATCAACCACCAAATAATTATCAAAAATTAATTGCCCCGGAATAAATGCACTATGAGTTCGGGAAATAATACAATGAAGGATAACTTTCAATCTATTCGTAAGTACCCTTGCCACAATTTTGTAAAGTGCTTGCAAAGACTAATTGGGCGGAGCTGTGTCATCATCTTTGCATCCTTCACCTTGAGGATGAGTGCGACGTGGGTGTAATTAATTTTTCGTAGAACTTGTCCCAAGAGAAGCATGGACCAAATACCATTACATATATCCGCACCAACCACTCCCCAGTGTTTTTGGTAAAACCCAGGTGACATTCCATTAGGACCCGGAACTTTCATAGGATGCATTTGGAATACATCACTCTTAATTTCCTCATCCGTGAATGGGCGATCAAGATCGGCATTTATCTCCTCCGTTACTGATGGAACTATATTGCCCAAAATATCCTCAAAATTCTGAACACCATTGAAAGAAAATAGCTTTGAGAAATACAACACCATAACCTCCTCTATCCTAACTCGGTCTTCACACCAAACCCTTGAATCATATTAAACCAAATATACCATTACGTTTTTGTCTCCTATTAGCTTTATAGTGGAAATATTTGGTGTTATGGTCACCAAGCTTGACCCAATTTTCTCTAGATCGTTGCCTCTAAAAATGCTCATCATGTTTAAGAAGCTAGTTCAACCTACTTATCAACTCATTTTTTTGTGCTATAGACTCCTCAGAAAATGGTTGCCCCAACAAATTCATCAGCTTATCCTCCACTTCCCGAATTTCAATCGATCCGGACCTAGCATTGCTCATCGCCAAGTTATTTAACTTTATTTGAGTCATCTTAATCTTCTCTGTAATTTGGAACACCAGCGAACCATCAACAACATACTCCCATCCCTCTCACACCACTTCAGCACAACCCACATATGCCAACATTCCTCATACCGAAAATGTTTTCACCTCTAATTGGAAAATGCCCCAACTAATTAATCAGCATCGGAACATGATCTAATGAAGCTTTGTTTAGATGATTTACTACGTACCTCAGGAACTTATCCACCCACTTCTGATTACCCAAGGCGCGATCTAGTCTTACCATGAATCAACCCCAATTGGTCGTAAACGAAGTAAATTTGTTCCCCGAATATCCTAAATCAATGAAATTACAATGCTCCACTACTGATCAAAACCCTTCCATTTGCCGATCTCGCCTCACATTACCTCGTTCATGTTCATTAGTTTGGAGGATCCCATTAAAATCACCAATACATAACCAAGGTATAGAATTAGTGCCACGAAAAGACTCAAGTGATCTCCAAGACCTATGGCAATCACTCGTAGTAGGAAAACCATAAAAGATAGTCAAACAACAATAAGATACATCCCTCGGAACACCCCCATCAAAATCGATATGGTTTTGAGAATAAGACCTTAAGGATAAATTTATTTCTTCCTTCCACAAAACACGCAAACCACCTGAATTACCTCTACTATCAACAATAAAACTACGATCGAAGTTCAACTTTAAATGTAAACGGTCCATGTGACGAGAATTACTTTTTGTCTCGCACAAGAACACCACAGTGGGATCTTGAGCATAAACTAGACGTTGGAGCGCATTAACTGCTCGGAGGTTCACAAGCCCCCGATAGTTCCAACTTAAACAATTTATTTCTGACAATGGGGTTGAGCCAAGCCAACCTCCGCCAATGAACTAACCATCTTCGAGTTAGCCAACAATCTCATTCAACCCCCCATTACTTGTTACCACAACCTCGTCTTCTCGCACCAGTCTTTTGCAAGCTCGGGTAGGGGACCACCCACCTGTGGTCTAGCATTAGCTTGAGCTGTGCCCAGATAGACACCACTCACTGATTTCCCTCTTCTATGCTTCATTCTCCGAACCTTTTGGTTATGCTCAATGATGGGTGTAACGCCTCGCCCCGAAACATTGGTTTTGGAATATAATTTATGTGATAGGCCAAATTAAAATCTTATTTATTTAACTACCATTAATCACAATTCTTTAGTTATATTTATTAATCACTCAAAATACATAACCAAAATTTAAATACCAAAACATAAGACTTAATTTTTTCAATTAATCACCAAATTTATTTTCTTAATTCAAATTCCCAACAAAAGATTAATCTCAATTATTTAAGGCTGCATCTAACCCTGTTAGATTGCCTATGTACCCTTGAGCGGGATAAAGCCTTTCGTAGTTCACCATTCATCATTTTATCCATTTTCGAAAATACTCTAATAACGAAAATATTCAACATTAGTTTTCACACTGGAATCACACCAAATGGGTACCAATTACGGATTTAAAATATCAAAATTTGTATAAAAAGGTAGCGTCAACCCACTAGCCATGTACCGTTGCGGGTGGCGGTCAGCCACCCTGACTTGCTAGAAAAATTCAATTATTTACAAAAATTGCCGAATTTTACAGGCAAGTAGTTCTCAGTGAGATGAGCAATTTTCATACATGTGGCCAAGTCCAATTTAGCTAGGAAACGCCTGAATTTTCCCACAAACCGCCGGAACCCTAGATTTTGGGTGCTCTTCAATTTGACCAATCCGCAACACGACCCCTAAAACTATTTGGGCTTTGTTATTGGCCTCTAGAAGAGTGTTTTGGTGGTGGTAATTGTAGGAGTTAGCTTTAGGATTGACGGATCATCGCTATGGAATCACCGCACCCACTGATGCGGTTCATCATGAAATTTGGCCAAATTTCTTCGATTTTTTGGTGTAAAAGGGAGAAGGAAGGTCGGAGATTTGTTCCCAAGTGATAATTTGGTGTAAGTAGTGTGATGACGCGTCACGGATTATAATATGTATTATTTTTTAAAGTGTGGAAAAGATGATTTTACCTTTGAGCGTTAGGTTATGATGGTATACATGGGCTAAGAAAAATGGACCAATTATCTCATTTCCTTCTTTTTTTGGACCCAATTAAAATTTGGGGATTTTTGGATGATTTTCTTAGCCTATGATTGGTGGCCCAATTAGAGCTTAAGGATTTTTATATTTGTATACCCAATTCGGATCAAGACACACACACTCACACATGTGTAACCTTCATCTGTCACTCTCTTCTCGAACTCTTTTTCCGTCCGTACAATCCGTATATACATGCACCCAACTAGCTTCATCTTGCACAGATCGGGATAGTGGAGACCATTTCCAAGTTCCTGGCAAGCTCAGGAGTAGAGCTATACCCTTAATTTGGAGGATGGACCTCGGGAACTCGAGAACCAGGGAGTTCCGACGAGGTGTCCTATTACTCCATCATGATCGAAGGTGTTTCACAGAGTTTTAAAGTTCTAGGGAATCTTAAAGTAACTTCACGAAGCTTATAGAGAAGTTTTGGAAGGATTTTGGATGTCGGGACACTCGAGTTTGTCGAGTTGTAAGGTTGGTCGAGCTATTGAGATTTTTCCAGCCAAATTCCATTGGTTTTAGACTCCAAAGTGGTAAGATCATGTTCTCATTGTTGAGAGCTTTATTTTGGTACAAATTTCATGAAATTTGGTGTTGAAATGAGTGACATATTAAGATTCAAAGTTTTTCCAAAAACCGACGAGTTCAGAAGTGACCGGCACCGGACTCTGGCGAACCAATGAAGGAGAAGGGGAATATTACGTCGACTTTGATGGAATATTACTAACGGCGTCAGGTATATTTAACTGTATATTCCATTATTTAACGAAATATTCCCTCACACCATTAGGGATTACGTCCAAAGTGCTAGGCACGTGCCTGCGCGTGTGGCCTTGCCTTGGCCGGCGCGTGAGGGCGCTTTGGAACATAGAAAATTATTCTAAAAATATTAGGATGTTCGTGGGGTTGAGTAGGCCACGATGGTATATTCAAATACCCCAATTGCATAACGTATGATAAGTTATTACCTAGTTTTGGTTATGTGCTTAAAATAACGTTAAAATAGTTGTTTCACATATAGGTGAGACGTTTCCAGAGGACAAGCAGTCAGGCGAGGCTCGGGGGTTACAACCCTACCACATGTCAGTGAGTAGGCTTTTGGTTTTTAGTATATATATATATGCTTGGTATTTTTCCCAGAAACTCATTTAAATGGATTTATGTTTTGAAATGCCATGCCAAATATTTTATAATTAGAATATGCATTTAGTAGTTGCACATATTTATGTTTGAAGCTGGAGAAGCTCAGGTAAGTGCCCTGTGAGTTTATAGATTGCGGATGTGAGTTGCATGATTATGTTGAGATGTATTATAGCTCATAAACCTGCAGCCCGGTGTTAGTGCTCCCGCCCGTGGTCAGGGCACAGTCCTTCACGTGATGTTCACGTCCCGCACCATACGCTCACCTTGGATCCAAGTTAGGTGCACAGTCCTGTCATATAGACCACTATAGGTGGTTCCGACTCGTAGGTGATCTGCGATCATTCGCACAGTCTTCACGTGATCGTAGCACTTGAGCGTATTTATTTACACTCAGTCATGTCATACATACCACTTTAGGTGGTTCTGAATCGTGTGCAGGCATACTTGTTGAGCTATTGGTTGAGCTATATAGGTCATATTAGGTGACTCCGGCTAGATGGATGAGCTATAGATTCAGCTGTACAGGTCATATTAAGTGTCTCTAGCTGACATATCATTTGCATTGATTTATATCACCTGACTTACATATTTTATGCTGAGATATTTGACATGGTATATATGTGGATTTTGCTATTTTAAGCATGGTTTTGATATACGTATGTATTCTATTTTCTGGGAAATTATACAGGTTTTATAGCGAAGGGTTATTACCTTTGATAAGTGAAATGGTTTTGAAAAGCTTTGTTTTTGCCCACTCACACTTTTTGTTTTGCGCCCCTCCAGGTTTTAGGTAGGAGTGCTTGTTGGTGGCTTACGAGGAATTGACGGTGGTTCTGATAGATTATCACTAATGTATGACCACTTATGGTATTGTATAATTAGTACTTGCTCTGTTGGACTGCACTTAGGCTACCTATGCTCTGATTATGGTGTATCACACTTAAATATCAAGATTTGTACTTATTTTTGCTTTGTGTAAATTAGCTAGCTTGGTTCTCAGTTACTCGCATTTCTTTTTATCAATATCATTTTTGCACTATGCATATGGCTACGTCACCCTCACATGATGGCCAGCACGCCTTGATTTTGGCCAGGGTGTGTCAAGTAGCCTGAGTTTGGAAGGAGAAACCCTCGAAAACCATTGTTTCCGTAGGGTCGGGTTGAAGAATAGGAACCGGGTCACAGGATCCAACTGGTTCCTCTCCATCTCTCTTCTTTCCTTTCTCTGATTTTTGATTCGTTCACTATTCCTCTCTCCCTCCTCTCCTCCTTCCTGATTGGGCGTCCCTCTCCTTTCTTTCCTTTTCCCCTTTCTCTTCTCATCCGTTCATCTCCCTCATTTATCTTCTTTCTTTTCCATCTCCACCGTCCATTTTTCCCCTTTCCTTTAATCTGGGCCACAAACGTGGCTTCCTCACTGCTCCAGATTTTACTGGAGCCTTCTAAAAATGAAGGTTAGATTTACTAAAATGCTCCCAACTTTGAACGTTAGTAACTTTTTCATTATAACTCCGTTTTATGAACAGTTTTCGCCTACATGCTCATATGGTCGAGCTCTATCCAAATATATCAAGAAATACAATAAAATATATAAGGATAAAATACACCCTCATATAATTACATTAAGTTAACTAAGGCATTTTCATCTTTTTTTTACTTGTTGATAACTTTTTTACGATGTAAATTATAATAATTTCCGGAAACAAAACTTTAAAATTTCTCAATTCAATTTTCAAAACCATAAATCAATTTATTTTTTTTATCTACTCCACATATTTATATATATTTTAAATTTTCAAGGTATTACAATGGGCATTAAATTAAACAGGTCAGGTCCTAGCCCAGACCACTCACACCCATCAAATGGTAGACCCAACCCATTTTGCACCTTGCTAGCCTCCTGAATCCCCGTGCCCATATACTAGCCCAACACGGACTCCCCATCACTAAGGCGTCCAGTACCACCAACCTTTTGCAATCCCAAAAAGATGATGCTCCCTCCCGAGTCATTTACTGGTAGGCTAGGCATGTCCTCTTCCCCTCAAGATGGCATAACATTCAAAGCAACACCAAACAAGTTCAACTCACGTGCTGCCTAGGTTGTATTATGCTACTGGAAAAGAATAATGGCCATAGAGTCAACTACCATCTTCGCCATATCAATAGTGACATTCAAATCCGGCAAGTTGTACACACCATTTTCACTATCCTCAACTTACAAGCCCTCATGTTTTCCCCTAGTTTCTTGGCTCGCCCCGTCTTCTATCTCTGTCGCGACTACACCATGACGAGGGATTGGGATATTAGACATACAATCACCTTCCTCATTCTTCTCCTCCATATGCATCGAGGCTGTCATTGACCACCCGTGTGCCATATCTAGCCCAAAACGTTTACCTATCAGTTTCCTATAAGCTTTACCCAAAACATCAAACTAGAACCATTGATCATACGGCTTCGACTTATCGTCGTCATTCTTCCTCGTGAAGTGCAAGTAGTATTCCTATATATGTCTTACAATTCCACAAAGGAAGCATGTTATAGGAATTTTCTTGTACCGTAGATCAATCCCCAATTCAGTACACGTAATAACTAATAGCAAACTTCTCCTTAATGGCTTCATAATATCCACTGCCACTCAAATACGTAAGATGATATCGTGGCTAACACTCCTCATACTCAGATCCATTAACATATGCACTCCAATCTTGTTCCTAATGAACTGCCCCATGTGTCGAGTCATATATGCAAAAGGCAGCCTTTTAACTTGGATCCAAAACTCTTAAGAACTCAAAAGGATGGATGCAAACTACCAAAGCACCATCATATAGCCATGTCCCCCCTCTAGATCATTGCCCTCTCTCGGAGATTATCAAACCCGAAAAAGAATAACCCATCCTCCAACTCCACAATCGTAACCCTAGCCTTTGGATGCCACATGTTTAACATTTGCTTTTTAAACCTATCTTTGTTGAAAGCCTTACTCGTAAGAACCTTCCAAACTAGGAAGACCTTATTAGAGCATCGCATTGTTCTTATCGTCGATCACCATCACCCTCTGTTTGTTGGCAGTGAGAACAAACCGTTCAGCGAACTTCAACACCATGTCATCCATCCTCTATAGCGCCGCTTGCAGACTTGTTTGATGTAACATCTCACATCGTCCAGGAGAGTGGATCCTATAAGTCTTATATGTATATTCCCATCTCTACCTAACACGAGGCTTTTTGAGAGCTCATTGACTTCGGGCTCAGTAGGAACTCCGAAGTTAAGCGAGTTCAGGCGAGAGCATTCCCAGGATGGGTGACCTATTGGGAAGTTGCTCGTGAGTTCCCAGAAACAAAATCGTGAGGGTATGGTCGGGGCCCAAAGCGGACAATATTATCCTACGGCAGAGTCAAGCCCGGGATGTGGTGGAGCCCATGTCGGGATGTGACAATTAATGTTAAATTGTTAGCTATTGAACTTTAGTTTTGTGTTATTCATTCATATTGCATGATAAATTCCAATATTCCTACATGTGTCACGTGTTTGTAGCTTTGCATAAATTAAATGGCTTTCGTCACCTTTAGGGTGTCGGCTAGCACGTGACCATCCTAATGTCCCTAGGACATCGGGGTCAGGGCGTGTCAGATTGAAATTGTCACATCCCGACCCGGGCTCCATCACATCCCGGGCTCAACTCTGCCGTAGCACAATATTGTTTGCTTTGGGCCCCGACCACGCCTTCATGGTTTTGTTTCTGGGAACTCATGAGCAACTTCCCAATAGGTGACCCATCCTGGAAATGCTCTCGCCCGAACTCGCTTAACTTCGGAGTTCCTATGGAACCCGAAGCCAGTGAGCTCCCAAGGCCTCGTGCTAGGTAAAGATGGGAATATACATATAAGGCTTACAGGATCCACTCCCCTGGGCAATGTGGGATGTTACAATCCACCCACTTTAGGGGACCGACGTCCTCGTCGGCACACTTTTGGCTAGGGATTGACTCTGATACAAAATTATCACATCCCGACCCGGGCTCCACCATATCCCAGGCTCGACTCTGCCGTAGCACGATATTGTCTGCTTTCGGCCCCGACCACGCCCTCACGGTTTTGTTTTTGGGAACTCATAAACAACTTCCCAATGGGTCACCCATCATGGGAATGCTCTCACCCGAACTCACTTAACTTCAGAGTTCCTACGAAACATAAAGCCAGTGAGCTCCCAAAAGGCCTCGTGCTAGGTAGAGATGGGAATATACATATAAGGCTTACAGGATCCACTCCCTTGGGCGACGTGGGATGTTACATTTGATACCAACCCTAAAGCTTCCCACCCACGTGGCAGACAAAACCGAGAAACATTCACTACCCAGCAAACTCAATAGCCTTCGTTAGCCCCTACACTAACTGGAGCCCGTAAGATTAGTGATCAAAATCAACGCCGGCGTCAAAATCTTGAACCCTACCACTCTCCTAGAGAAACCCTAAGGAAACCCTAGACAGGAATTTTTTATAGATATGTATTATTATTATTATTATTATTATTGGAAATAATTTTAATAATAATAATAATAACATTATTATTATTATTAGTTAATTATTTAATAATTAGATAGATATTATTGTGGTGGAGTCTCTTTTTTTAGTCACGTAATCAATAATTTATGATCATTCACTCTTGTATAAGTTTAAATTAAAATATTAATAGCACGTATCATTTATTCTCTTCTAGTAATATTACATCTTAAAGCGAGTAACCATGTATTGTTTAATCACTCAATGCCTGAGAAAACATTTATGTATACTGGCTTATATTAAACTAGATTATATAACTCATGATTATGGTTTCGATGAGCATGCATGATTTATCTTATAAGTTGATGCTACATAAGATGCGGCTGTCGTCATCTTCTCCCCCCTCCCCACCCCTCCCCCACCCGCCCCAACCCCCTCAAACCCCACACACAACCACCCTTCTCCCTCCCTCCCGGAACAGTGGCGTTTGTCTTTATCGAAAGAAACTCTGTTTAATTTATAGTAATTAATAAGTGTATGATAATACGATTCATTTGACTTGAAAGTGTTTGAGGCCAAGTTCTCTCCGTCCCAACTTTCCATCCAACTTGCAATTTTGGCATCCCCAAAACGTAAAACCCCCCACTTGTTTTAGACGCCCAACCAGGGTTCTTGTCTTATTGTTCCCCTTAAACTAAGCTTTGATTATATAATTTACTTGCTAAAAATTGTGACACTAGTAACAATCAAGAATGTTGTAAAGGAAGTAACTTCCAGCTAGCTGATTAATCTAGAGTTTAATGTGATGTAGAACACATGGCTAAGAAGATTGATGAACAACATTTTTGGAAGGCGCAAAACTGGCAGCAAGGTTCAAGGGATGCATATTTATGCGCCAGCGTCAAAATTAGACGAATGATATGTTGTTTCGAAGAGAACGACGAAAGGAACAATACTCACCACTTTTGATCGTGACATGGGGCAATATGGCCCATACTTCTTTGTTTACAATCTCAAAACAGCATTTGAAATTTTAGGGTACTTTTGGTACTTTATTAACCGTTGATTTTATTTTCTCTTCAAACTTTAAGACCTTTTAGGGTTTGGTTTTATGTTTTGGCATATAAATATACCACTTGGGTGTTGGAATTGTGATCTTTCAACTATTATTCAATAAACGTGAACTTTCTATCAATTTTTTTAGTGGACTCTAGCACTACTAAACATGTGGGCATTTGGCACCCTTTTCTCCTCACGGTTTGGTTTTGGTGCCTTTTGCTCGCCCATATGCATTAATGTTTGTAAATGAACGGTGTGGAAAAGAAAATTTTGGCCATACTTCAAAAAGGGTGTGCTTTGTGGAGATTTCTAGTAGTGTAGGGCTTGCTAGTGGTTTTAGCGCTGAAATTTAATTTAGTTTCCCTTCTTATATATCTCGATGTATGCGTCAGATCGGTTTCCCTCATGTGCCATTAATCTTAGGCTAGCTAGCAAATTAAGAATCAATTAATTGATTAATTAATTGAAGGAAGCAACTAAGAATCAATTAATTGAAGGAAGTGTTAAAAGTTTCATTATAAATTAGTTGACAATGGTAGGAGTGTCCAAATACTTTATAACCCTTTGCAAAATTTCTTACTTTCTGATGTCAAAACTAAAAACTAAAAATAGTTACCAAACAAGATTTCAATTTTTAATTAAAAAAAGTATAAAAAATAAAAACAAAATAATTATTAAACGACCATTTAACTGTCATTTTCGCTTACCATTCCATATACATGTATTTCTTCCATAACCTCTACTACCATCGATATGCACTCCTTATTTAAAAGAGATTTTTCTCATTCGTATCTAAAAAGTAAAAATGATGAAAATTGAAACCAAAGGGTGGTCACCATACCCTTGATTAATACAATCATTATTTAGAATAGTTGAGTATACATTCACTATTTAGAAGAGTACGTACTCTTGTCGAGGTAAATAATAAACACAAACTCACTGCATATCTGTACTTAAAAAAAAAAAATGAAAAAAAGCTCACTGCATATCATTTTAAATAATTTATTTATTTTTTAAAGGTAAAACCATGTCTTAGTTAAACATATTATAAAATGCTGTAGCGTTCGCGAAAATTCGGAGAGTACGTAAGATATCAACTTTCATGCTGTGGCATGTTTGACAAAATGTTGTAACTTGAAAGTAGCATGAATTCTATTCAATGTTATTATATGCTCATCATGTGATGCCTTCCCTAGCTTTCTATTTGAAGATAATAAAAACTATGATAATAAAAAACTGTGACAATATCTGAATTGATGTATTTGTTTTGGGTAATGATAGAGAGATAAAAAAATTTGGCCAACCTTTTTTTTTTTGGTTCCTGTGGTGACACGGCATTTTCAATGTGACCCTTGTGGTGAAAAAGTTATTAATTAAACCTCAGTGGTGAGTACTGTTAGCAATTGAGGTTCAAATCCAAACTTTTGTTAGTGTTCTATTAAATAAACTCATGTGACTATCACATGGATGAGTCAAATTCATCATTTCAATCTAAATTACATCCTATTCCATGGACATCTAGCATGATTTAGGTATACCGTATACGTGTGTTCTTTCTGAGCGAGTTATGACATACACTTGTTTCTCTTGTGAGTGGCATCTGATTCTAGAATACAAAGCAAATTGAAACAAAGGGGATATAATTTACATTAACCATTCACGAAAGAAAAAATAACTTTATTATTTCTCATACCATAATGTATTTAGCACACTAATAACAGAAGTATTTATCCAATCCAAAAAAATAATAATAAATAACAACAAAGACAAAAGTATTTCTTCCACAATATATTGTGGTTTATCACAACAAAAAGTCATTAATATGGTTTCCTTAGCAGATTCCATTTGTTTTAATTTTCTCATTGTGAAATATTTTCTGGTAATCCCTTGATCACCCATCTGGCAGCCAATATGATAAAAAGATTGCTCTTATCGATATTATTCCCCTTCATGAACACACACACACACATATGAAGGAAAAGGAAAAAAAAAAAAAACTATGGAATAGAAAACCATAATATATAAGCGCCCTAATAATATGTACGGAACGTTCTGGCTTATTTGAGTTATGATGATAACATTGTTCCTTTGAGAAACATCTTGTCTCTAGGGAAATCTTTGCCGGATTATATTATCGCGACATTTCAAAAATCATCATTGAGTAATTTGCTTGAACAGTAATCTAATTTTAAGCTTTTATATTGACAAATACTTAATATATATATATATATATATATATGTATGTATGTAACATCCCACATCATCTAGGGAAGTGGATCCTAGAAGCCTTATATGTATATTTCTCTACCTAGTGCAAGACCTTTTGGGAGCTCATTAGTTTCGGGTTCACTCTGAAGTTAAGTGAGTTCGCGCGAGAGCAATCTCAAGATGAGCGACCCACTGGAAAGTTCTCATGTCAGATGTGTGCCGACGAGGGCGTCGGGCCCCTAAGGGGACAGATTGTAACATCCCACATCATCCGGGGGAATGGATCCTGTAAGCCTTATATGTATATTCTCATCTCTACCTAGCGCGAAGCCTTTTGGGAGCTCATTGGCTTCGAGTTACGTCGGAACTCCAAAGTTAAGCGAGTTCGCGAGAGAGCATTCCCATGATGGGTGACCCACTAGGAAGTTCTCGTGTGAGTTCCCAAAAACAAAACCGTGGGGGCGTGGTCGGAGCCCAAAGTAAACAATATCGTGCTACGATAGAATCGAGCCCGGAATATGATGAAACCTCCGGCCAGGAAATGACATGTATATATATATATATATATATATATATATATATATATATATATAGTTATGTATCGTGCACTACAAACATACGGATTTTTTTTGTTTTTTTTTTGTCGAAGCACTACAACACATGGCATTAAGTCTCTAGATTAAGCGATGAATCACTATTACTTGCATATATACGCTTTTTGTTGAAAGCATCTAATACTGAATGCATATGCTGGAGAGTAAGACTAGACATTATTGTCACGCTCTAGATTTGGGTTGGGTGGAAAAATAACTCCGTATTTATTGTGCAAATAAAAATAAAATGAAAATAGATAACTACTATTTTACATTATAAGGTTTCACAATAGCACACAATCACACTCTAATTTACATTATAAAGTTTCTTTAAGACTTTTAGTGAACGTCGACTACTTGTCAAGTCTCTGGTTCAACATTGTCAATGTCAATAATCTATAAGGGGTGAGCTACTAACTTAGTAGGGTAATAACCACTATGCATTTACCATAACAGAAGTAACGATAATGCATGAATGTAATGTTTTCTTTCATCATAATTTTGGAAACCCAGTTAACAAATAATCCCATTTCTTTTCATTAGTCATCTTGTCAAACTCTTAGTTCTGAATTTCAAAACCCGATTTGATCATTCTATCGGACTTTAACGGAAAGGACTTCATTCCCTTTTCTTGTGCACTATGGGCTGAACATAGATCATGGCAGGGACAAAGCTAGATATTTTTATTGGATAGGAGCATCTTAAAACAACAAAATAAAATTAAAAAGTACAACATGATATCTATATATATATATATTAAGTGAAACACTTATATGTTAATTCATAATCTCTTACGTGTATACATTATAATTTTCCTCCATTTGCTTAATGTTTTGAGAACAGTCCAATGTCATTAATATCTCTTTTCCCTTATATAACTGTGTTATAGTTCAATTCTACAAAGAATTCATCTCAATACATATAGCACATTACATGTTGATAGTTAGGGGTGGACACGGTGTAGTTTGGTGTGGTTTCACTTAATTAATTATCACTAAAATCGTACAATTCAGTTCACACTAGTTCTAGTTCGATTCATGCTGATTTACGGTTCCGAATACTAAATCATTTGAATACCAAATCAAAATGTTATTCAAAGTTTACTTGTTTTTTTCTTGTATTTTGCATGCTTGCATTCAAATATGACTTCTAAAATAGTTACACAAAGTCACAAATAAAACAAATCCTTTTTAAATACTAAATCAAAATGCAAATGTCCCTAACACCAAGCAAAAAAAAAAAAAAAAAAAAAAGCACAATTCAAATGTTCATTGCTGCAACATCAAACAAACAAAAAACTTCAAATTTTGGCAGCTCCTTAATTGGCACCGCACCGATGTCAAATTTCCTTTCGAAACAGCATACACGGTGCAAAATCTTGGAGTACAGGCTTAGATTTTTAAGGGAGCCCTTTTTGTTTCCTAAGAGCATTAATTGTTAACATGAATTATGATCACTCACAAGGTAATTCTGACACAATTGCTCACTAAATACATTAATCATGATCACTCTCATTAATAGGTGAACTCTGAAAATGAAAGATTTAATTGAGAAATGCTTCCATTTAGTCGCACTAGGTGAAACCAGTTTAGTTTTCACCACTCATTTAGTGACATTTATATACACAACTATTTAATTTAATTAAATATTTATATTCACAATTCGGTTCTGAGCAGTTCTTCCAATATGAAAATTGGAACCGAAACTGGTCTAAACACTAAACAGTTTGGTCAACACAATTTTCTACGGTTTATTTTGTCCAAGTTCGATTCGGTTTCGTGGTTCCACATTTTTTATGCAACCCCTATTGATTGGCACCAATTAACATGTTTAACACAAAGATGCATTTAAAAAAGAATTTATCAAGAGTAATGAATGATATCCACACACCTCTTTTATCCTTTTACGCACACATTTATTTATTTATGTTCATTGATTTTCCTTTAAATGATTCAATCTAATAACTATAAATACACACGAATATGTAAGAAGAGAAAATGAGTGTGTGGAAATCATGTAAAAACAACAAACATTGATAAATCAAAACCATGTTAAAATTCAATAAATAATATGCATAAGCAAGCAAGAAGAAACATAACCAATAAAGCAAGTACACAAAAATGATAAAAACTCCAAGTCAGAATATAATTAGGTCGATTATGCTTAATTTCTATTGCATATGGCATAAGATAACGGGAGGGGTGTTGTTGGCAAAATATAAGTGAATATTGTATTTCATTAGAATGGGTTAGGTGAGGTTTTAATTTGGAGGTTGATATTACATGTACCCATTTTTTGTAAACCATGTGAGTGGGGGGGCATCAGTCCCAATGAGCCCATAGGCTCCGTCCTTGACACTTGGTGCCCCGGAAATCAACATGACATTCTAACATACAATGTTATTCAAGAATTAAAGCTATACTCATGAACATATGAACCAAGTCAATCAAGTAATTATACAATTGAACCAAATAATACATATCACATAATCATCTATATGAACTCAAGTAACTTAACATATATAAATATAAGGGTTCCCTGAAATTCTCCTACCTAGATGCCAAAAGTTAAAAGCATATATCCAAGTTAATATCACAATGATCCACCACCTTGATCAACTCCTCGATAATCCGAACTTCGGCAAAACAACCCAACTAGTAATCTACATACGTAAAACTCTCCATATTTCTTTCATTATATTTGTCTCTCTTCCCTTTCTTTTCCGTAAGGCACTAGTACCAACTGAAGCCATTTTCATGTTCTAAAATAAAAAGGGAGTAGAGACTCCTATTTATAGGGCAAAGAGGAGGTAACCAATTAAGTGCCTCTGATTGGATAATTCTTGCGGTTAGTCCCAGCTGGTAGGTTTTTTCTCCAAATTTAGATCATTGTTTCCCACAACTCAACAGCTCATGCTAGTGATCTAATTCCTAGCCACGTACATACCTCCTTGCATGCAAACTCAATTGCCACCTCCACAATTTGCATGTAAAGTTAGGCCCCCTCCAACTAAATGAAATAGATAGCAATCTTTTTGGAGATTTCTATGGAATACTAGAACTTATTGAGTTAATATATAATTTATTTATATAAAACTGGCTAGTTTTTGTAGTACAAGGATATCACGTGAAAATCTCATGCTAACCAACTCTATATATAAATATAAATAAATAATCTAATAAAAACTTTATTAATAGTAATACTTGTATTTTTAAAATACGGGATCTCACAGTTACAATACAGCTAAGTAAGGATTGAAGACGGTCATGTACTATAAGATGGGAAACGTTTAAGGTAATTACAAGTATTGGTTGCTCAATATATACTCAAGGTTGTGTATTTGATTTTTATCTACTCAAATACTGTTTGTATAAGAAAAAAGATCTAATGCAGGAGATAGTTAAAAAAAAAATGGCATAGGTAGGGGAAAAATCATCAGGGAAGATTTGGAATCCTTGGGCTTTTCTGGGTCTTCAAAAAACTTAGTGATTATATTTAAAAAAAATTTCATTAACCGTGTACCGATGCTCGATTGCTTGATTTGGAATTCCTTTTAAAATATTGCCAATTTGCAATGGTCGGGTTCTCTACTATTTCTAGTTAGGTTTTGGCACTTGATCTGTTTATATTTTTCATAAACAAGTGGCTAGTTTGATATGTAGCCAACATAGGTGGTGACCTAGCTGTAGCACGACGTATTAGTGTCAAATCAAACTATGGGGTTAGGAATAATTGGAACTTAATTAGGCGTAAGGAATAATTAACATAGGCCGACTAGTTAAGCTGCTATTAATTGTATATAATTGGAAAGTCCGTGTGTGTTTCTAATGCCTACGTATCTATCGTTTTTAATTGTCAAAAATTTCTTTGTCAATCAAGAGATATTGAAAAGAC
This sequence comes from Pyrus communis, assembly GCF_963583255.1. Classification (NCBI taxonomy): domain Eukaryota; kingdom Viridiplantae; phylum Streptophyta; class Magnoliopsida; order Rosales; family Rosaceae; genus Pyrus; species Pyrus communis. The sequence goes on along the minus strand of NC_084815.1, from coordinate 18,810,722 downwards.
AATTTGATCTTATATCACAAACTAAAATCATCGGCATAATATATATAATTTTGCATAAACCAAAATTTACTTTTTTTCCTTCCCTCAGACCATCTCCAATGGTTGGGCTAAAAGCTAAATTTTTTAGCTAGGAAAATTTAGCTTTTAGCCCAGAAATAGTTTTTCTGCTTCAACCGTTCTAGCCTAAAATTTTAACCCGAGATTATTAAAGAATGAACTTAGGCTATTTTTTTTGTTAAATTAAAAAAAAATTTAAATAAATATGTAGACTATTGTAAATTAACTTTATGAACATTTTAAGCTAAAAAAATTTAAATTCCGGTAAATATTGGGTGGAGTCCACTCCAATTTCTAGGCTAAAATTTGGAGGGAATTTAACATTGGTTTAGCATTTAGCATTTAGCCCAAAATTTCCCTTTGGGTTGGAGTGGGTGTAGGGGGAAATTTTGGAGGGTAATTTGGCTTTTAGCCCACCGTTGGAGTTGGTCACACACATATCATCATAACATATCTCTCTAATTTTAAAAAATAAAAAATAAAAATATAAACCTCTCCATTGCCACGTTTTCTCTCATCTCACTCCCTCTTTCTATTACATTTCTTTCCAACTTCTCTCTCTCCATATATCTTCCCCAAAAACAAAAAAAATGCTTCACACAAAATGTGTGGGCTTAGGCTATAGTATGTTTCTGTGTTTCTATGCATTTAGGGTAAATACCTTACTATGAATACATGTTATGTTATGGTATTAGACTAATTGTAGTTAGTATGACAGTAACGTTGTAAATTGGTTCTTACAAATTTGTAATGTTCTAAATTTCAAATACATGTATATTGTGGTGGTTAGTATTGTTTAGGAGTGGGATTTTGTAAATCTAGAAGTAGATTCCAATAGGATTTGGGATTATGATTTGTATTTACTTGTAGGGCGATTAAAGCCATAAGATTAGTACAAATAAAGACATAAAACCACATGGGAGCATATCAATTCAGAAAGCTAAGCCATTCTCTTGTCTTCCATCTTATATCCTCACTCTCTAAATTTTCCTTCAACATATATTTATCAATAGAGAAATATGTACAAATTGTTCTCGAATTATTTGGTTTTGTGCAATTACCACGTAAATTAAAACATTTACAATTAGCCACCCGAAGTTTCAAGCAGTTTTGTCCACTTTCATCCACATTTCCGTCAAATAATGACACAAGAAAAGAACAAATAACCTTTTTCAAGATCATTCTTGTTATTTTACTCGAGTAAGAGGGGAAAAAGGGGGAAACAAACTGATCCGTTGAGGTAAAAAATACCCGCATGAAAACCTGTTTTGCCCACTAATGACTTTATATTTGATCGGATAAATGGTTTTAGGTACCGAATTTGCAGTAAACAACTAGAATTAACACCCTTGAAAAAGCTCTCGTGAAATCTAGGTAGCGCATTGCAAATACACCAAAATTTCTTGCCAATCTAAAGGCATAGTTCGAAAACATACCATAATCATACTGTTTGACAAACTTATAACAAAAGAAAATTTCCCACATATGTAATTAATATATACAGATAAAAATTGCAGCACATGATGGGTCTGGTTAACTAAAATCTGAAGAAGAAATCAAGGCCACACCCCCAACCCTTAAATTAGGTTGTTTTCAAACATCTTATAAATGAATCAAAAAGAAAACAAAAGAAGTACATAAAATGTTGGTAATATAAAGTTTATATGTAGCTAGGCATTGCACATAGTCCCAGCCATAAAATGAATTTGAGTTTTCCCCAAGTCAAGTGCCCCAGCTAGGTAGCTAGCATGCATGTATATCAATCCAAATGAACCAATATTGTGCAGAGGGATGGGGGATTGGACTACGATGTCTCACCCGTTGGAGTTATTAGTGGACCCCCTGACCCTAAGCATCCATTGACAAAGATCAATAGCTAAGCCTTTATATACGTTTGATCTCATGCCTCTCGTTAAGCCTTACCTGTACTTAGTTATGGATTACCTTTATCAAAATTTTCCCTCTCTTGTGTTCTACTGTTCTCTCCTTTTCCCTTTCTCTTCACCCCACTCTAGACTTAGGGTTAGGGTTTGTAGGGTTGGAGGCCGGGACTTGGGATCATATTAGGTTGGGGCTGTATTTCTATTTTTATGTTCATTTCCATCAGTTCATGGTTTTTGTTTAGAACATGGAAAAAAGAAAATCAAATTATTTGTAATACACGTTTACTTGCAAGGAATGTGATTTGAAATCATTTTGATTTTTGAATTCCTTTTCGTTAACTTATAGAGAGTATAGAAAATATTTCAGTTCTTAACTTTTAAATGTGTTTACTAGCTAAGACATATGGAATAAAAAAAAAGTGCCTCCCTTCGAGATACGTAACCAAATACTTAAAAATCATAAATTAGATCAACTAGGGTATAGTTGATTCGATTCCCTTCCTTACTTTTCCTATTTCTAAAATCTGGTTCCTTCGTCCCTATTTCTGTTAAATAAATTAGTGCTAAGAAAGAAACATTGATGACACAAAATATTATTATTATCATGACTTTAATCACCCTTCAATGTTCTAACAGTGACGTGACTATACGTATCATATGCGTGCATATGAAGCCTTTTTGCTGGACTACATGTACAATACAATACAATCTCTCTCTCTCTCTCTCTCTCTCTCTCTCTCTCTCTCTCTCTCTCTCTCTCGTCCTATCCTATTCCCACCGTCCAATTTAACACCTTTTATTCTTATTCACTATATATATATATATATATATTTGTATTAACTGCATGTATGGAGTAATGAAATTTGCAATAATATAGCAAATTATGTAAATTATCACGAGCTAGTAGTATTTGATGCATGTTGTTGTAGAGTGATAGATTATATATATAGGACCACGCCTCACGCCTCTCAGAAACTTGAATATTGGACCACCCAGTTAAGCAGGCCAAGCACACCCTACCCTCCAGTTGGCGGCTATCATGTCTTACATGCATGATGCATCTCTCTCTCTCTCTCTCTCTCTCTCTCTCTCTCTCTCTCTTTGATTGACTGTATTGGTCAGGAGAGAAATTAAAGGAAGTAGTAAAGTAATGTGCTATCAATTTGTTTGCATCTAAATACAGCTCGAAATGATGAAACAAGCAGAAAGAGCGAAAGGTTGATCGAGCAGCAATCCTAATTTATATTGCAGATACGACCGGGATCTTTTATTTTTCTTTTCTTTTTTGTGGGCCAAAACAGATTTGACGTGATTTATTAACTAACATATTTGAGGTGATTTGTTAACTAACATATTAAGCAGAAGTAGTAATCAAGCACGATATATACAAGTACTAATTTACCTGCAAATAGTTTTCTGAATGCTTATTTTGGAGGCTTAAATAATGGATGATGTGTGTATTATTCGTTTAGGTTTTGACGTCTCAGTGCATAATGTCAGAGTTTACGAAAGGACAGTTTGGTGCGTCAAAACAAAATATCAAACCCATCACAGCGGGCTGACAATTGGGATTGAATTGCAAAGCCCAATGCTCAAGTTTTCTCTTTGTCTCAAACTTCCACTTGTGTCTATGTAGATTGTTTTGATACAACCATGGGGATTTAAGTTAAGTCATGCAATAGGCTAGTTCTAATTTGATATTGAACTTGAGACCGACGTTTCACTTACAAGGACAGAATAATACCGAAGAGTCTAAGACCTCCTACCCTCTCACTTACAAGAGAAGACTAGTTAACTGTAGTACTAGTGACACAATTGTGTCTATGTAATTAAGAAACCTAAAAAAAATAAACTAAATAAGCTCACAAGAAATTGTTGTTTCCCCGGATCTTATAATCATGCTCCCTAGTTTTATCTTAGTTTTCCGCTAAAAAGACATTGGGAGCTCCTTGTAAAACTATTCCAACCATATTCTGTAGTTTAATCCCTTTAGGGAGTTATAATGATTTGAAGCCAATATAAATAAGGGCTATTAGAATGTTAGCATCCATCCTAAAATCAATTAACAATAAAAGGGAGAGTCCTAGAATTTTTCAAGAATGCTTCTCTTGTTACTTGGATCGTCACCAATGACATGAATCGAAAATAATTTAACACGTATCATTTTATATAGGCTCATTTAGATATGCTTTTAAAATGATTGAAAGTGATTTTGAAGAAAATATTATTGGGTTCCAAAAAACACTTAAAGTGCTTTCTGCAAGAAGCATAAATTATGTGCTTTTCCTAGGAAGCACTTTAAGTGTTTTTCCAAGATTTACTTGCATCTTTACTAAATATCGGTTCTAAAAACATTTTCACCAAAAACCCTTTCAGTCATTTTAAAAGTACATCCAAACGAGCTCTATTTTAAGTTGTCTCAACAACTAAATTAATTTTCGATAATTGCCTTAATAGCTAGAATATTCCTCTTCAACCCCCTAGATGAAAACTTAATTAATGGACCTTATTGGGCTTAAATAAACATTTAGACCCAATATAAAAATATTAGGCCTTAAAGCAGAAGAAATCAGATTTACAAAAAGAACATTTTGGGCCCAAAAACTCCAAAAGCGGTGGTGTCTCTACCATATTCACTGCCTCACAAAAACCGGCGACAAGTTGAAACAGAGGCAAATAGAAATAGTAGCGAATAGGGTTGGGTTGCGTAGGGTTTTAGAGGACAAGATTTATATAGAGTTGTGTCTGTGGGTTGCGGAGGCGGGAGGAGAACAATCAGCCATGGACTCGTTTTCATCACCGTCAGGCGGATCTTCAGGCCAATTCAATCCTGACGCCTTCAAGGACCAGCTTAAGAACCAGCTTGCTCAGGCTTATGCCGAGGAGTTCCTTGAGGTACTCTTTCTCTCTCTACTCTGTCTCTCTCTCTACATCTTATCAATTTATGGTTTTTTTTTGTTCACATCGTTATATTTTATATTGAATTTATTTGTAGCATGTAAAATTTTAATCTTTGAGTTAATATAAATTTATTGATTTGTTGTTCACTTGTTTTGGGGTTGTTTTATCTTTTGTTTGATGGGTAATGATTTGAGTATGCAATACATAGTATTAGCTCGAATATTGAGGCCTCAAGGTTTAAAATTTTGTTCTTTCAATGCTAGTTGTTTGCGTGGATCCCTGCTTTAGACTTGCGATGGAAGGGATGCCCTTATTGGTTTGATGATCTGAGTACACGAATGCATATTCATGTTTGTTCTGTGAATGTGTAAAGCTAATTTTGAACTTATCGAGGTATTAACGTATAGAATTTTGTTCCTTTAATCCTAGTTTTTGCCGTGTTGAAAGGAAAATATTTTGATGAATGAAATAGAAACCGGTCTGTATTTTCTTTGGATTCCTATGTGTTGGAGTTTGATTGTTTCCAATTTTCGTTTAACTTGGAAAAGGGACTCTTTTGCTTGAGCGCAATTTGTTGTTCAATTGATTGAAACACAATGGCATTGCTGGTTTAGCCTCTTGAGTTTCTTCGGGTGAGGTTGCCTGGCTATTTGTTTTATGCATGTTATAGGGAACCCTATTTTTGGATGAGGGACTTTAAAGTTCCGTGGAACTTAATCTAAATTTGTTAGGAATGCATTAAAAAATTTGATAGACGGGCTTTAAAATGACAAGATGCTACGTTTGAGGGAAATTTTTAAGTTCCATAGGAAGTCCTTTGTTGAGTTTCTTTGTAGTGTTTTAGTATTAGCATTGTAGTGCTTGATTAGTTAATCGGTAGTCATCTTGTAGTGCTTTCCCTTTTAACAATTGATTCTAAAGTTCCTTGGTATTTTGAAATCCCCTTATCCAAACATAGGTTGGTTATTTCTTTGAAATAGCAAATACTCATCATACCTATATTTCATTTTTCTTCTGTTTTTTCTTGTGTTTTCCAAGCCTAGGCTATGAGCTATTTGAGACACACATATGCAGCATACACTTGCATGTGTGTTCCTGATGCGTTTTATGAATAAATATGAGTTGCATATTCTTGGGAAGCTTCCTCTGGAAATGTTCCCAGATGTTGGGGTTATGAACTATGAAATTACATAGAATCCCAGTTCCGGCAATTCCCCTACCAAACTATATGTGAGTGTACCCCTACATAGACAGCTTAGATGCTTGTGGTGGGTGACAGGGTGAGTATACTGATGTTTCGGCTATCTCCATGTGTATGCATATGTTTTAGAGATGAGGACCATTAAAGGTCAAAGAACATTGTGACACCACCATATGTTTTCTTTACCAAATTTACAGGTGGTGTTATTGATTACTTACATTGAATATAAAAGAAAACTTCTTCATGTTCTTCGTTTGTGAAATTCACTCGTCTATTGTATTTTGTATATGCTAGCAACTCTTTTCTTTTGCGGACTTTTCTTCTCCCTGATCGTTTTTCATTTGTCCCGTAGACCATGAGGTCAAAGTGCTTTGACAAGTGCATCACAAAACCAGGAACAAGCATAAGTGGGAGTGAGAGTAGCTGCATCTCTAGATGTATGGATCGCTACATTGAGGCCACTGGCATCATCAGTAAAGCTCTCTTTAGTGCATCCCATCAATGAAATTACGGGGTGTAAATTGCTTTCTTGACGAAAGTTGAAGTTTTCAGAGAAAATTACTTTCGCTTTGTATTCTATCTCGAAGATAATATTTTCATTGGAACAGATGTTCGGTGCACACTCTTGCTAATTTTTGTACTTGCTAATTTTTATACTTGAATTTTAGCTATTGAGATTCCCTTCCTCAGTTCCGCTTCCTTTTTGCATATTGATTTAGATGCTAGATCTCTCTGCTCGGTTGGAAGATCTGTTGGTCGATCAAATGATACTATAGAACTAATACATAATCAATGGATTACAAAATTTTGTGCATCCATCGGGTTTACTGTTAGCTAACGTCTCTCTTTATTCTTATACCTAATAATCTCTAATCTTGTGGCCGAAAAACACACCCTAAGATGTTTGCTTTAAAATCGGCTTGAAAACTATTGAATATACACCCCAATGAACCAATACACAATTAGAGCAGTGCTAGGATTAGTTGTGGCGTCACCGTCATGTTCATGGGATTGGTCTGGTTTTGGAGAATAACTTGTATGCCTTAGGTTCACCGTCACGATGACATTCTGTGCTAATAATTAAGATTTGTGAAAAAAAGGAACATGTTTTTATTTGTTGGCACGAGACGCCACGTAGCGGTAAATCCGTGTTGCAAGTCCTCCTGATTCTGGCCTTTGACAATTGAACCTCATCAAGGCCGGCCTGGCTATTTGGGGGGCTTGGGCAAAATTCAAAGGAGGCTATTGTTTAAAAATAAACAATTTTTGTGCCAGCGACACAATGTAGGCTTTGTAATTTTTAGAGTCAGCGTTTTGGCACACCCAATGGGACCTAATGCTACAAACTAGAAGTTCATATGATATTTTGATATTTCAATCTGGCTCAATTCATCCAATTTGACGAGATTCAAGCACAAGTGGAGAGACACATTAAAAAAATGTGAGGAGAATAAAAGAAAATGGGAAGCAAACAAAAATTCTTAATGCCCATGAAAAGATATGATAATCTTTCACCCGCATTTTGAAAATGAAAGCTCCAAGTACCCTAAAAGAGCCATTGGTAGAAGAGTACAAAACCCGCTTTAGTACTGGTTAGATAAGAAAGACTTCCTTTACGCTCCTACATACAAATCAATTTCATTTGAAGTGTGGGTGGATCAAAAGGCCAAGCGGCAAGTCCTGACCTAAGAGGATTGTCAATTTAGCCGAGAAAGAAACAAAGCCACCTATTCTTTCGATTGAGTTAGAAAATTTGGTTAGCCTAGAAGAAGAAATTCAAATTTATGAGTCAAATACAAAAATTGATTAAGAAAGCAATTTGTCAAATGAATGCTTCAATGACAACAAAGGCGAAGCACGGTCTCAAATGAAAAAAGCATGTCAAGTGATCTGGTTATTGGAAATAAAGCCAATATGGAGGACTTCCGTTGGCTGAAGTGCTCAAGTTAAAAGTCAATGTTGACGAAGTGATTATGCTTGAGGGCATAATAACTCCACGCATTTAGCCATCGAGAATCGAAAATATTTGGCCAAATTAAGAATATTTGGAGATGGTCCTTTATTTGGCTTGGAGCAAAATTAGATTGAAAACGTTAGCATAAAAAGATCTCAGCTTAGAATAAAGCATTGTTGGCCTCCTCATTATGGTTCGGCCATTTTTATTTTCGTTTATTAAAAAAATAATTTTTATTTTCTTAACCATTCGGTTGTTTCAGCCGATGCTTGAGAAAATAAGGGGGGCAATAAGCCATTTGGAAAAAAGGTTCAATTTTAATGGCCACCCATTTTAGTTGGTAGACCTCCAAGTGGACTGGTTGGTTACTTTAGCCAAAAAGATTCAGATCATTGTCTCATCAAGTTCTACAGTATCTTATTTTCAATCTTGTACTTCGCTACTGAGAAACTTGAGGAAGCCAACAGTCGAGGGATTAATTTCCCTAAACATTCGACGCACATGCCAATATTCAAGGAAGTAGGGCCAATGTTTGGGCCCAAACTCATTTTCAGTTAAACTGAAGTCAGTCTAGAAAGTGGGCTATGAGTCTAGGCCCAATGGTTTGGTGCTGACGGAGTAGCTGAATCTTGGATAAGCTAGGCTTGTAAGGATTGAGATGTTTTCTGATGAGAATCAAAATATTCCAAGGATCGAAGATTGAGGCTGATGGGATAAAGAAGAAATTGAACGCGTAAGAGAACTAGGTTCAGAGTCTTAATTCAAGTGGAAGAGGTTGAGAAATGATGAATATAGAGTTTTGGCCGAAAATAATTTCGTTTATATTCAGAAAATATGCTAAGAAATTAGAAAATTATCATAATTTTATCACTCGGAGGCTTGACACCATATAAATATATGAGGAATTTGCAACATATAATGTCCCTTCAACTCAATATACAATTCAAAATGCTCTACGCGAAAGTCATCACTCTATGCGTAACCCTTCTTACCCTTGAGAAAAAAATTATTATCATAATGTTCACGTTAACACATCTTTAGTTTGGATAAGTAAACATAACTGTGTTGACATCAGACAACAACTTCAGTTTGGATAAGTAAACAAATTGGAGCCATAGAACCAGACGATTCAGGGCATCTTCAATGTGGACAAGTAAACAACACTGTTTCTAATTAGTTGATTGTCTATTCAAGTTTTGGCCGGCAAAAGAAAAAGAAAAAAAAATCATGTGCGAAGAGACGAAGGAAAGAGAAAGGAAAGGGGTTGAGATGGGCACTTGGTGACGAAAGGCAGAGGGAGGAGGGTTGGGTCGCAGACGACGGCGCAACTGCATCTTCTGAAAATCCGGCTTGAATTGGATACATGGGTGCGGTAGCAGTGTGTTGGTTTGCACTCTGCGTAGCTGCGGGAGATGGAGAGGTTACCGGATGCTTAAAGGAAATTAAGCTAAGTTTTTGGAATTAAATGCAGTTAATATTAATGAATGAACGCATGAGTAGGTGGATTGATCTACCACCATGTACTTGTTCTTCTTATAAGCCGCTTTCTCCAGAGGTGGATTGTCTGCCTCTCCCATTTTCATACTCTCTTCATTCCATTTTGTGATGTGTGATTACGGTTAAGTCACGTCAATATTTTATATTAATTTTTTTATAAAAATAATAAAACAAAAAATAATAAAAATATAAAATATTAACATGATTTAACCATAACTACATAAACAGAGCATAAAAAAAAAATAAGAAAATGAAAAGGCAGACAATACACCTCCGCTTTTCTCCAGTTATTCTTTACCTAGCTCTGCTACACTGCTACATCAACAAGATAGAGGAGTCGGCGAGGGTACAGAGAGAGGGATATTTACACGTGTGACGAACGTGTCACAAGTTTAATTGTTCAACACTGGTACCCTCGGATGCAGACTAGGGTTACAATTACATCCTGGAAATCGTAAGGAATGACGTGTGATATTGTGATGTCACTTTGATTACATCATTGAAAATAAAATCTGTGATTTTATTTCATGTTACCTGCCGACACAGCTGATCGGCTTCTAATTCGCTTCTGACTAAGACTAAGCGTGTGGCAGCCCAATTTTTTTCTTGCCTAGGTTGCCTAACTCGGTTTCCATTTTCCATCTCCTCGCAGTGCACGATAACTCACCGGGGGTGTTGGATCATAGTTTTATCTTTCTTCGACGAAATTAGATAACTTTTTTTAAGTCTAAATTTGTTGGCAAACCCAACCCATCACTTTCTTCTTTTTTTTTTTTTTTTTTTTTTTTTTTTTTTTTTTTGGGGGGGGGGGGGGGGTGTGGGGAGGGGGGCACAACTTATATATCAGCATAATTAAATCTCTATTCGACACGTAAATTGGACATTTCATTTTTTTGCATTGTTGTAGAGACATGAAAAATTAATATATGTAATTTATGTAAGTGAACAGATAAATGCTTAGAATATTCTAGTATAGAGATATACCACGTGATAAGAGAAAAAAAAAAGTAAAATATACTCAGCTAAATAATAAAATGATTTGTTTTTGGTTTATGCAAAACACATGAAGAGAGATGAAAAAAAGAGTATACTCCAATATAACACACATTAAACTCATGCATGGAATTTAAAATGATGAACGTAAGAAGCATGACATTAACTTTATCATTACAAAGTACAAGTACTATAACGGCGGTCCAGCAGCAAAAAGTGATGTGAACCAAGTTCATATGAGAAGGCCAGATTCATGCGGAACATTTTGTTGTAGCACCGTAATGATTAAAAGTAATGCTATTTATAGATTTATTTTTATTTTTGATACTTTTTTTTTTTTAATTTTTGGCTACCGATCAAATAAAATGAATAAGATTAACTCGTAAAAAATTAACGAAAGTGTTTGATAAATATAAATAAATGTGTGAATTCACTTTTCAAGATTAAAGAGCTAAGCTAAAGCATGACATTAACTTTCTCCAAAAAAAAAAAAATATTGCTCAATGGAGCTTTATAATTATAGAAGTAATAATCTGACTTTGCCTTCTATTTCTTTCTTAAACTGTACACGTTTCAAAGTATATATAGTTCTTAAATTAAGAGAAGTGTTATTAAAATTCTAAAAATCTCATTCTACACTATTCACAAGTATATTTTTCTTTCCTAATCTATAAAGTTTGGAGTGTAGAATGAGATTTTTGGAATGTTAATAACAATTCCCTAAATTAATTTGACAATTTTAGAAGAAAAAAAAAACATTTTCTATATAATAGTGCTTCCTCATATTCTATAAATAGGGATAGGGATCCAAAGCCCCATTCACCAAACCTTCCAATTTCATTAGTTTTGCAACTTTTGTCTTCAGTCGTAAGCAAAATGGCCACCACAACAAAGCTACTGCTAACAGACCTCATGTCTGGTGCGAACCATATCCCTTCAAACTACATCAGACCCATCACCGACCGTCCCAATCTCACTGATTTTCAGATATCAGATACCTCCTCCATTCCTCTTATTGATCTCAAGGACCTCCATGGCCCAACACACTCTGATATTATCAAACAGATTGGTCTAGCATGCCAAACTGATGGTTTCTTTCAGGTAACAATTAAAAAACACACACACGCACACACATACACATATATATGTACATACTTCGGCAAATGATTTCGACACATCTCTTTTCTCTTTCTGCATGCCCTGTTGATTAGTGCCTTTGTTTCTCCTTGTGTGTGTGTGTGTGTGTGTGTGTGTGTGTGTATCCCATTACTTTATACATAATTATACTTAATTACATGTATAGTATGAATATGAGTACTACTATTTATAATAACTAAATTAAGCACCAACCTTTTTATATCAGGTGAAAAATCATGGAGTTCCAGAGACAATGATCAAAAACATGTTGACTTTAGCAAGAGAGTTTTTCCAATTACCAGAGAGTGAGAGGTTAAAGATGTACTCAGATGACCCTTCTAAGACCACCAGGCTCTCCACTAGTTTCAATGTGAGGACTGAAAAGCTGTCCAACTGGAGGGACTTCCTTAGACTCCATTGCTACCCTCTTCAAGACTATGTCCAAGAATGGCCTAACAATCCCCCATTGTTCAGGTAAATAGGGATGCCTTCTTTTTCACCATCTTATGCTGTTACTTAAATAATAAGTATTCAAACCGAGTAACGTATTGTCAAACTTTGAATCTGAGCACACACACAAAGTCTAATAAGAGAATATTCTTAGTTTAGTTAAATAGGGGTACCTTTTTGTCATCATCTCAAGTAACGTTCTTTTGTCAGGCTTAAGTTTGGTAGACAAATGCTCATCTTGTGAAACTTTGAATATGAACTATATAGAATAGACTTCTTAACAAACATCAAACCCATCTATGATCTAAATTCACAGAGCATCACCCTACACGAGTTCAATTGTTTCTAATTAATTGCATCTATAAGTCACACAACTGAATGAGTCGGAACTATGTTCACAGGGAGCAAGTGGGTGAGTACTGCACAAATGTGAGAGAATTGGTGCTGAGATTGCTTGAGGCCATATCAGAGAGTTTGGGCTTGGAAAAAAGCTATATTGTTAAGGCATTGGGGAAGCAAGGGCAGCATATGGCTTTGAATTACTATCCACCTTGTCCACAGCCAGAGTTGACTTATGGATTGCCTGGACATACTGACGCCAACCTAATCACCATCCTTCTTCAAGATGAAGTTCCTGGATTACAGGTCCTTAGAAATGGCAAGTGGGTTGCCGTCAACCCTATTCCCAACACTTTCATTGTCAATATTGGTGATATGATGCAGGTAAATATAATATCCTAATTTTACTATGTATCGGTGTATCTATCAATCAAGATTTTTGGTCGTTAGATATTGGGCATTGGTTTCTTGATGAAGAATCTAATGGCCATAACTAATTCTACAATGCTTCAATGTATTCTATCTTTTGTGATTTTTTTGTTATTGGATTGTTGTCCATGGAACCAAAGGATCCAATGGCCAAAAGATCATCTGGTGTATACAATTTCTAAGAGCATGTTGGAAAATTGCCCCATATATTTTCCATTAGCTAGCTAGGGATGAATTGTCCATGTTACGGCGTGAAATCTTGATTTTTATTTTTTAATCTATGTTCTCACCTGATTGGTTGCATGAGGACAGAACTAATAGATGGTGGCACCATTCCCGAGATATTTAAGCTCATTTATCCCTAGCAAGGGGGACTTGTCCAAGTAGATGGACAAAGTTTGTAACACAGGAGTAAAATTTGTATCGATTTTAACTTTTTTACCATTTTATTTGGTATCAGGTAATTAGCAACAATCGGTACAAGAGTGTTCTCCATAAAGCTGTGGTAAATTGTAACTCAGAGAGAATATCGATCCCAACTTTCTACTGTCCATCACCAGATGCAGTAATTGGGCCTGCGGATGAGCTCATCAACTATGACAACCCAGCCATGTACAGAAACTTCACATACGCCGAGTACTATGAGAAATTCTGGAATAAAGGGCTTGCAACTGAGTGCTGCTTAGACTTGTTCAAACCCGCTTGAATAGTTGAACATGTGCATGCAATTTCATGTCACTGGCTTTGGACGGGTACAATAATGACCTCAAAAAAATGGTCTACTTTAGTTTGAGTGTTGAGATGTCTTATACTTTCAATAGTACGTCTATTTCTCTAAAATAGATATTGGAACTATTTTCATATTTTATTTCATTTTTAAGTTTACTAATAAATACAAAAGTAAAAAGTATTTAAATTTACATTAGAGTCTATAAAGTATCACTATGATGTCGATACTGTTTATGTCAATTTGAATTGCAACTGTAATAAAGTTATTTGAGAATCATACAATACTTGACTCAAGGCCATAACTTGAGGAGCTCCTTACTCCGTCCAGTCCAGTCAATGATTGCTATCTGTTATGATTTCGTCTTCTAGAAGAAAACTAACTTCAAATATAAAAAGGCGCAGTCATACCCCCAAAACGGAAGTTACACGAAACATATTAGTCTTATTCAAAATTTCTGCATGTAGCAACTAAGAAATTTCGGAATCGTGATGAGATTGAAAACCCTTTTCACCTCTCATGCCTCTATAAAATTTCACAACAATATAAACCAGCAATCCAAACAAATAATCAAAAATCTAAAAGAAGGAAAAAATGGCTTAAAATGTCAGCATTAATGGAGAAGATGAAGCTCACATATGGTGCTTAAAGTAGCCATAGATCTTGGTGTGCTTGACATTATCCACAAAACTAGAGCCGAAGACATGCTTTCACCTTCCTAAATAGTGTTGTAAACATAAAAATTCTGTAACGAATGAAACGAGAACACGTGTACAAAGTAGATTTGTATTGACAAATTTGTAGGATTACAATCTCTTTTTACAACTTTCTTCTGATTCAGTCTTCAAATTTCATGTAGATGCATAGGTTGTTGATCCAAGGGTCGCGATGACTTGATGTCGAATGAACGATTGAACGATTGCTTCAAGTTTCGAGCTTGAAACAACGCTTAGATAGTCTTCACCTCTAGGTTTGCGTATGACCTGCGGCAAAGGTGATGTTGATGTGGGATTTTGTTGATTCAAGGGTCTTGGCGACATGATCTTGAATCGAACGTCGTTACAAATTTTAAGCTTGCAACAAAGTCTTGAAGGAATCGGCACAAGTGTTTATCGATTCTTCAAGGGAATGCTTCAGCTTTGGTCACAAGAAAGCTTCGGCTTTGGTCGTACGTTCTTCGAAGAGAGCTTTGGCAATGTATTAGTCTTCAAAGATTTGGCTGAGGTTTTCCTTTTGTGAGAATTTCGGCCCTTCAATGTAGAAATTCTCAACCCTTATGCTTGTCTTGGGACCTTATATTTATAGACTTCCAAAACCATGCCTTTGGGTGGTTTTGGCTTTGATTTGTGGCTTGATTTATCCATGGGAGAATTTAGGCATGTTTTATGTCTTGTTTTTAGCCAATTTCCCTTGCTTGGCCGAAATCTATAGGGCTTATTGCCTATTTTGTGAGCAATCTTCAATTGTTGCTTGTTTTGTGAAGATGTTTTAGCTTTCTTTCCGGTTTTGGGAGCAATTTAGGCCCCTTGCCAATTTTAAGGAGATTTCTTCCCCTTTGCCGAATTTTAGGAATGTTTTTGGGCTTCCTTTGCTTGATTTGTGCCACATGTCATTGATGACTTGTTCATTAGAGCTTTGTGATGCATCATTTGTATGCAACGAAATTCACATGTCTACAAGCGTCTCAACTTCAATCTCTCCACAATTCGGATGCCCCTTCGGTTCTTGATCGCATGCTTCGCCTTCTTTCCGTTTACTCTGTTCTCACTTGCTCAACAATCCAAGCTAATGGGAAGGTTATTAGGGTTTATGGGTTGGCACCTGTCTCCAAATACTATATTAAGAACTAGGATGGTGTGTCTCTGGCACCATTACTCAATTTGTGTCTCTGGCACCAATACTAGTACAACCTTCTACAAAACCCTGTTAATTAATTATTTTTGTTTTAACTTGCAGTCTGACACGTGTACAAAAAATTTTCATGTTGTGTTATAAACGAGTTATTTATGTAGACGTGTCAAACTATGATTGATATGCAAGTAAAGAGTCGAACAAAGTTATTCTTTTGCATCAGTGCGGTTATCTTCATATGTCGCCATTCAAGCAGGTACCATTTGAAAGATGCAGTTTTGGAAGGAGGGCTCCCATTTAGCTAGGCCAATGGAATGAATGTGGTGGATTACATTGGTAGGCATGACAGACTTCAGAGTGTTTAAGGATTCAATGAAAGAGTTTAACCTCATTTTGAAGGAAGAGATTATGGAGATTTATATGGATTTTGAAGGTCAACATACTTTGGTAGATATGGGTGGCAGCGACGGTACTATTCTTAACATGATAATCTCCAAACACCCTACCATCAAGGACATCAACTCTGATTTTCCTTCGGTTGTCAAAAGTCTCCCTCCCATCCCGGTGTGATGTAAATTTTTAGCTTATCATTGAATAATTTCGTGTAGATCTTCGTAGTTCGCTTTGCTTTGGTAACTTACAGAAGAGTTTTGCTTCAGGTACAATGCGCATTGCAAGAGATATGTTTGTAAGGATTCTGAAAGGCAATGCCATTTTCATGAAGGTGACGTTCTTGGGAATTATTCAACTGCGCATTTATATAGCAAGTTCAAAAGCAAACATATACTTTGGCTGAATCAAAATTTTCAATAAATGTGTGGGCACGCTAGCTTGTTTAACCCTACACTTAAGTTTCGTGTTTAAGTCGATCCAACCCAATATCATTCGACTAGTTAAACTTTCGACAGCTTTCTGCTAATGCAAATGATTTTATTAACAGTGGATACTACATGGTTAGGATGACAATCGATGCTTGATGATACTGAAGAATTGCTATAATATCTAATTCTGATGAATCTGGGAATACATCTATACATCCAATGATCATTAGATTGAAGAGTGGTGCTCTAACACAAAAAAGTTACAAAGGGTATCTAGCTACATTACCTGAACTTCAATCACTTCAATTAATTAAAGATGAAGTCTTTGTTGGAGGTTTCTTTTTTCTAGTGATTAACAGTGATTCTGCATAACCAACAACATTTAGAAAAGATGCTGCAATGCCACAATGGCAAAGTGCATTGCAAGAAGAGTATGACTGTCTTAATGCTCAAGGAACTTGGGAATTGGTACCACCACCAAATGATAGATCTTATTGGCAGCAAATGGGTATACAAACTCAAAAAGAATCCAGATGGTACTATTTCAAGGCATAAAGCTAGGCTAGTGGCACAAGGGTTCTCTCAAGAACAAGGAATTGACTATTCAGAAACCTTTAGCTCTGTTGTGAGACACACCACAGTAAGGATACTCCTGACATTCAATGCAATCAATCATTGGGATTTAAGACAACTAGACATCAAAAAAGCATTTTTGCATGGTGAATTGCAAGAGGAAATTTACATGAAACAACCTTAAGGGTTTGTGGATATGGCTAATCCATCCTATGTATGTAAACTCATCAAGTCTCTATATGGACTTAAACAAGCTCCAAGAGCTTGGAAGTTTAAATTCACAAGTTACCTACCTGCAATGGGATTTAAAGCTTCAGCATCTGATTCATGCTTATTTGTCAAACAATGTGGAGGTGATGTTATCATACTACTGTTATATGTAGATGATATTATAATCACTGGTTCTAACCTGTGTTTTAAAAGGCTCGCCTCGGGGCATGCCTAGGCAGCCTCGAAGGCTGGGCGGGTAGCTTGTCGCCTCTGTTTTCCAGGTGCAACGTACAGCGTCGCTGAAGAGCGCCTAGGCAACGGAGGCGCGCCTCGGGGCGTCCAGGGGTTGTATTTTCCCATTTTTGCCTTTTCTTTTCTCTTGACTTTTCGTTTTTCAATAATTTTTTCCTCTTTAAAATTTAAAGAGTCCTCGCTTTGCTAACATTGATTACCCCACTATCTTCTTTTTTTATTCACTTTTATTTTTTTATATTGTTTATTAGATGGATAGATAAGCATCTTTTTGTGTTTATTATTTATAGATAAGAATATTTTTATGGATATTCTCATAACATTCCAACAAAAAAAAAAAAAAAAAGATAAACATCATATAATCATATTTCTCTTTTATTTCTCTCCAAATTCCCCATAACTGCTCCATTCAGTCATTCTATTCCTTTAAATTCCCCATAATAATTGCTTCACTCAGCATTTACTTCATTTTAAATTCCCTATAATTGCTCCACTCAACCTTTATTTCCTTTAAATTGCCTGTAATTGCGAAATTCCGCCTTTATTTTCATTTGAAATTCCCTATAATTGTGGCCACTCGACCTTATTTCTCTTGAAGTTCTCTATAATTACTTACAATAAAATAAATAATTACAACATTTTAAGACTATATAACATAGTTTCAAAGTATAACTAGACTTAATAATGAAGAAGATGTTATTATCTTTGATTGAGTTATAATTATATTTGTTTTACAAAGTATTCTATTTTATAAATATAATTATATATAATATATATTAAAAATTTAGATACAGTAAGGCTTCGCCTCATGCCACACGCCTAGGCGGCGTTATCCATGGGACGCCTCGCTTACGCCTTTGCCTTTTAATAATTGGTTCTAATTCAAGTAAGGTGCAACATGTCATCACAGAGTTATTTGAAGTATTTGAACTCAAAGACATGGGCAGGTTAACATACTTTCTTAGGTTGCAAGTCAATCACAAGAAGAATGGGATAACTGTGTAAATCAATCTAAATACATCAGAGATCTTCTTCATAAAGCTAGAATGGAATCTTGTAAGCCAACATCAACACCATGTAAGCCACACAATCCAATGTTAGTCACTGAAGGAGAAGTGTTGACAAATCCCAGTTTGTATAGAAGTATTGTAGGATTTCTGCAATATTTAACCTTTACAATGCCAGATATTGCATATGTAGTAAATTTTGTGTGTCAGTTCATGGCTTCAGCTACAGAGGTACATTTTGGGGCAGTTAAAAAGATTTTAAGGTTTCTAAAAAGAACTATGCAAAATGGTATAACATTGTAGGAATCATTGCATTTAGTGATTCAGATTGGGCTGCAAACTTGAACACAAGGAGGTCAGTCACTGGTTATGTAGTCGACATTGGAAATAATCCAGTATCTTGGCGGTCAAAAAAGCAGAATTCAGTTTCAAGGAGTTCTGTAGAAGTTTAGTATAAGGCATTAGCCCACACTCACTACTACAATATTAGCTTTAGCTGGTGAATGATGGTGGCGGATATTAGAAAAATCATGTCGGTTATATCCGACATAAAGTCCTGGTGGATATTTAGTGGTGGATATTAGAAAAATTATGTCGGTTATATCTGTCCCAAAGTCCTGGCGGATATTTAGTGGCGAATTATGGCTTAATGGTGGCGGTTATAACCGACAGAAATTGACTATTTTATTATTTTACTTTCTGGTGGTTATTATTTTAGTATTCTGGCGGTTATAACAGACAAAAATGAAAATTTTATTATTTTAAAATGTTATATTGATTAAAAATAAATAAATAAACACATATTTTAAATATATTTTTTTTTCACTCATGACCCTAAAGTCTAATGAACCCAATTCCCACGAGCTATAAATTTTCTAAGAGAATAATAACAACAGACTACAATCTGAAGCTCTATTATTTTTGTAATAAGGATTATGCTCCCTCACAGGCAAGCAACGAGATACAAAGAAATTCAAACAATTTTTTTCAATGCGTCACAAAGCACATTGTCTGGCACATAAACACACATGAATATCTTGTGTACTCTATCATGTCTGATTTTATTATTTTAAAATGTTATAGTGATTATAAATAAATATATGAACACATGTTTGCACAGATTTAAGAGGTTTGTGGTTCTTCCATGTGTGGTGATAGAGCTATGGAGTTGGAGGAGTGAGGGAGGACAAAGAAGACAGGCGAGAGGGATTTGAACGTGTCCCAAGTTTGGGTGACCGGCTGAATTTTTATTTTTTTTATTTTTTTAATTGTTGAACACTGGTACCCTCTGATTTTTTCAATCTCTTTTCTCTGTCTATTGTTTTTATTCTGGCTCAGATGCAGACTACTAGGTTACAGCATGGAGATCGTAGGGAATGACGTGTGATATTGTGATGTCACTTTGATTATTACATCATTGAATATTTCATATTACCTGCCGACACAGCTGATCAGCTTCTTATTGTAATTTGCTTCTGACTAAGACTAAGCGTGGGGCAGCCCAATTATTTTCTTGCCTAGTTGCCTAGCTCGTTTTCCATTGTCCATCTCCTCGTGGTGCACTATAACTCAAAGGGGGTGTTGCCAACACGTCGACACGCGCATTGGTCAAAACTACTCATTTTTTCTGATTTTTATTCCTCTGTCAATTCTATACACCCGCCCGATATTATCGATTTATGAATATTCATTCAACTACAATGTGATTGAATTCTAGATTCATTATATAAGGAAACGTGTAACTAAGATTATATTGATATTTTTCAATGAAAAATCAATAAACGTTTTAAATTCAAACTTCCCTGCTCACAAGATATAACAATAATTTAATTAAATTATTAACATGTTACAGTTTTCATGTCACAATGCATACTACAATTGGGGTGAAAGAAAAATTGAGAAGAGGAGAAAAACACATTTCTCTAGCTATGCACACTTCGGCTTTCTTCAATTTTTTCTTAAGCTTTTGAAATAAAAAAACAAAACTATGTTAAATTAAATTAAATATTTTCAATCGTAAGTTCTCTCATTTCAAAACAAAATTCCCCAATATGACATCTGATTAAATCTTATATATAAAACCAACAGCTCCTTTTGGGGTCACATGCTTCACAAAAAAATAAAAAATAAAAAAATAAAAAGAAAGGAAGGTGGATAGAAATGCCCCCCAAACAAAAAAAAAATTCAAAAGTAGTCCAAAATAATGCAGGGGTATTTTCGTCATATAAATAGTGTTTTTTAATAATTAATTCTTTTTTTACATTTTTTTTCCTTCATAATTAGTACCTCACAATAGGTTAGCGATAATGTAAATCAATAAGTTGGTTATTAAATATTATTTTCTCTATTTTTAAACACGTTCAAAACAACTTAAGAGGGGGTAGTGTCGGTTATAAAAAAAGGTCTTTCGCATGCCCATAATAATGTGATTCAATTAGTTGTCAAATGATTTTTTTTTTTCTAACAAATAATATTATCTACACTAAGGATGAGGAGATGGGTTTAGCCTCTCAATGGGTTAGCAATAATGTGATTCAATTAGTTGTTTATTAAATATATTTTTTTTTTCTATTTTAAACATGTTCAAAACATCTTAAGAGGCGAGTCGTGCAAGTTATAAAAAATATCTTTTGCACGCGCATAATAATGTGATTCGATTAGTTGTCAAATGCTTT
This sequence comes from Pyrus communis, assembly GCF_963583255.1. Taxonomy (NCBI): domain Eukaryota; kingdom Viridiplantae; phylum Streptophyta; class Magnoliopsida; order Rosales; family Rosaceae; genus Pyrus; species Pyrus communis. The sequence goes on along the minus strand of NC_084815.1, from coordinate 18,789,765 downwards.
TTATTTTCGAACAAACAATATTATCTACACTAAGGGGAAGGGGGTAGGATTAGCCTCACAATGAGTTAGCAATAATGTGATTCAATCAATTGTTTATTAAACATATTAAGAGCCGCGAACCACATGTGATAAAAAAAGGTCTTTCACACACGCACAATAATATGATTCAATCAGTTGTATTATTTCTCTATTTTTAAACACTTAATAGACACGTAATGCCAATTATAAAAAGGGTCTTTCACTTGCGCATAATAATGTGATTCAATTAATTGTCAAATGATTTTTTTTTTTTTTTGAACAAACGATGTTTTCTACACTAAGGGGAGGGGAGGAGGATGAGTTTAGTCTCACAATGAGCTAACAATAATGTAATTCAATGAGTTGTTTATTAAATATTATTTTCTCTATTCTTAATGTAAATTCAATAGAATGTAGTTGAAAATTGAAAGACCTATTTTATTATGTGGATTCAACTGCTTTGATTGGTTTATGAGAGGTTTCTTCCAGCATGGTCGAATATTATTCATTTACTTCAAATATTTGTCCTTCTTTTTGTCATAAAAAAATTATTGAAGAAATTCATGCATATAAATACATTTAAAATGTGTAAGGCGTGCGTAGCACACCGTGATTCAAAAAAGATCTTCTGCACAAGCGTGAGCCCTTGCATGGAGGCTAGTATTCCTTAAGGTACCATTTGGTACGTGGGACGAGACGGAACAAAATGAGACAAGGTGTTCCGTCCCACGTTTGGTGCGCCTAAAACGGATGGAATGAGCTGTTCCACGGGACGAGTTTTAGGTGAATTTTCCTTCCACCTCACCCCCCTGGAACAACTCGTTCCACATCCATAGAACACAAAATTACAACCTCTCCGTCTCCTTCTTCTTCCTCCTTGTTTCCATCCGAGGGCATTTTTGCTCCCGCTCCGTTCCGTTCCGTCCTGTCCTGTCCCGTCCCGTCCCATTCCGTTCCGTCCCGTCTCGTCTGCATACCAAACGATACCTAAACTAACAAATTGCATTAAAGAATGACATAGCAGAAGGACGTCATTTGCTTACCTCAGACAAATCTGTCTGTAGTCCATTGTGAGAACGTGGTGGGCATGCCGATCTGACAACTAGAACGGCTAAACCGCCAACTCATATTCTATAAATATAGGGATCCAAAGCCCATTCACCAAACCTACAAATTTCATTAGTTTTGCAACTTTTCTCTTCAGTCGTAAGCAAAATGGCCCCCACAACAAACCTACTGCTTACAGACCTCATGTCTGGTGTGAACCATATCCCTTCAAACTACATCAGACCCATCTCCGACCGTCCAAATCTCACTGATTTTCAGGTATCAGATGCCTCCTCCATTCCTCTAATTGATCTCAAGGACCTCCATGGCCCAACGCACTTGGATGTTATCAAACAGATTGGTCTAGCATGCCAGACTGACGGTTTCTTTCAGGTAACAATTAAAACACACACATATATATGTATATACTTCGGCAAATGATTCCGACACATCTCTTTTCTCCATTTGCATACCTTGTTGATTAGTGCCCTTGTTTCTCCTTATATACATATTATCTCATTACTTTATACTTAATTATACTTAATTACATGTTTAGTATGAATATGAGTACTAACTACTATATATTACGAATAAATTATACACCAACCTTTTTATATCAGGTGAAAAACCATGGAGTTCCAGAGATAATGATAAAAAACATGTTGAATATAGCAAGAGAGTTTTTCCAATTACCAGAGAGCGAGAGGTTGAAGATGTACTCAGATGATCCTTCTAAGACAACCAGGCTCTCCACCAGTTTCAACGTCAGGACTGAAAAACTGTCCAACTGGAGGGACTTCCTTAGGCTCCATTGCTACCCTCTTCAAGATTATGTCCAAGAATGGCCGAACAATCCCCCATTGTTCAGGTAAACAGGGATGCCTTCTTTTTCATCATCTTATGCTAGTACTTAAATATTCAAACCAACTAGCGTTTTCTAACCAAACTTATTATATTGTTAAGATGTGAATTTGAGCACACATACAGTCTAATAAGAGAATATTGTTCAATTGAATTTATTAGTTTAGTTAAATAGGGGCAGCCTTTTGTCATAATCTCAAACTAACTTTCTTTTGTCAGGCTTACGTTGCTAAACAAATGCTCATCTTGTCAAACTTTGAATATGAACTATATATGCATCTTGTCAAATATCAAACTGACCAATGATCTAAGTTCCAATCTAAAGGAGAGCATCGTCGTAGACGAGGGACTTGGATTGTCTCTCCTCTCCATCCCATACTCTTCCCATCCTCTCATATTTCTGTGGTCACGGTTAAACCACATCAATATTTTATATTCTCATTGTTTTTTGTCTCATTATTTCTATAAAAAAAATCAATATAAATTTTGACATGACTTAATCGTGACCACAAAATATAGAAGGAGATGGAAAGGGTACGAGATGGGGAGGGTAGACAATTTAAGTCTGTAGACGAGTGCATTTGTTTCTAATTAATTACATCTAAGTCGTACAACTGAATGAGATGCACTTTGTTCACAGGGAGCAAGTGGGTGAGTACTGCACAAATGTGAGAGGATTGGTGCTGAGATTGCTTGAGGCCATATCAGAGAGTTTGGGCTTGGAAAAGAACTGTATTGTTCAGGCATTGGGGAAGCAAGGGCAGCATATGGCTTTGAATTACTATCCACCTTGTCCACAGCCGGAGCTGACTTTTGGATTGCCTGGACATACTGACGCCAACCTAATCACTGTCCTTCTCCAAGATGAAGTGCCTGGATTGCAGGTCCTTAGAAATGGCAAGTGGGTTGCTGTCAACCCTATTCCCAACACTTTCATTGTCAATATTGGTGATATGATGCAGGTAAATACTATATCCTAAATTTATTATGTCTTGGTATATCTTATCATACAAAATTTCGTCATTAGTTTGGTGAATGGATCATGGATGAAGGATCTAATGACTAAAAAATAATACTACTACGCTTCAATATATTCTATCTTAATTGATTTTTGGTTATTGGATTGTTGACCAAGGATCCAATGGCCGAAAGATCATATGGGGTATACAAATTCTAAGAGCATATTGGAAAATCCCCCCACGTCGTGAAATCTTGATTTTTTTTTGTTTTTTTTCTCACCTGATTTGTTAGATGAGACAGGAAATAATAGATGATGGTATCACTTCTGAAATAGTTAAGCTCATTTATCCCTAGCAAAGGCGACTTGTCCAAGCAGAGGGATAAAGCTTTTGTGACACGATTAAAATTTGAAATTGATTTTGAACATTGTTACCGTTTTATTTGGTATCAGGTAATTAGCAACAATCGGTACAAGAGTGTACTCCATAGAGCTGTGGTAAACTGTTACTCAGAAAGAATATCGATTCCAACTTTCTACTGTCCATCACCAGATGCAGTAATTGGGCCTGCCAAGGAGCTCATCAACTATGATCACCCAGCCATGTACAGGAACTTCACATATGGCGAGTACTATGAGAAATTCTGGAATAAAGGACTTGCAACTGAGTGCTGCTTAGACTTGTTTAAACCCACTTGAACATGTGCGTGCAATTTCATGTCACTAGCCTTGGACAAGAACACAAATGACCCCAAAAAATGCTCTACTTTAGTTTGTGTGTTGAGATGTTTTATATTTTCAATAGTATGTCTATTTACCTAAAATAGATATTGAAACTATTTCTATTTTTTATTTCATTTTTAAGTTTAAGAATAAATACGAAAATAAAAAGTATGTAATTTACATTAGAATCAATAAAGTATCACTATTATGTCAATATTGTTGATGTCCATTTGAATTTGAATTTGCTACAGTAATAAAGTTATTTGAGAATTTTACATACTTTAGGACATTATTTCCTTCTATTTCCATTCTTTTCCCTCCCCCTCTTCTCACATATTGTTTTTTGTCCTTTTTCTGGCTATTAAAAAACTAACATAAAACGTTGACATGATTTAATCATAACCGTTCAAATAGAAGATGATGGAAGAAAAACTAGAAGGGAAGAGAATCATACTCCCAATGCCATAACTTAACGAGCTCCTTACTCCATCCACTCATACGTTGCCATATGTTATGATTCCGTCTTCTAGAAGAAGATCAACTTTAAATATAAAATGGTGCAGCCAAGTTCCCAAAACAGAAGTTATGCACACTCCGGCTTTATTCAACTTTTTCTTAAGTTTTTGAAATAAAAAAAACAAAACTATGTGAAATGAAATTAAGTATTTTTAGCCGTAAGTTATCTCACTTCAAAACAGAACTCCCCAATATGACATCTGATTAAATATTTCCTTTAAACTAACAAATTGCATTAGAGAATGACATAGCAGAAGGACGTCATTTGCTTACCTCAGACAAATCTGTCTGCAGTCCATAGTGAGGAGGTGGTGGGCATGCCGATCTGACAACTAGAACAGCTAAACCCCCAACTCATATTCTATAAATAGGGATAGGGATCCAAAGCCCCATTCACCAAATCTACAGTTTTGCAACTTTTCTCTTCAGTCGTAAGCAAAATGGCCACCACAACAAACCTACTGCTTACAGACCTCATGTCTGGTGTGAACCATATCCTTTCAAACTACATCAGACCCATCTCCGACCGTCCAAATCTCACTGATTTTCAGGTATCAGATGCCTCCTCCATTCCTCTAATTGATCTCAAGGACCTCCATGGCCCAACGCACTCGGGTATTATCAAACAGATTGGTCTAGCATGCCAGACTGATGGTTTCTTTCAGGTAACAATTAAAACACACATATGTATATGTATACTTCGGCAAATGATTTCGACACCTATTTTGTCTATCTGCATACCCTGTTGATTAGTGCCTTTGTTTCTCCTTATTTACATATATATTATCCCATCACCTTATACTTAATTACATGTTTAGTATGAATATGAGTACTAACTACTATATATTACGAATAAATTATACACCAACCTTTTCATATCAGGTGAAAAACCATGGAGTTCCAGAGATAATGATAAAAAACATGTCGAATATAGCAAGAGAAATTTTCCAATTACCAGAGAGCGAAAGGTTGAAGATGTACTCAGATGACCCTTCTAAGACAACCAGGCTCTCCACCAGTTTCAACGTCAGGACTGAAAAACTGTCCAACTGGAGGGACTTCCTTAGGCTCCATTGCTACCCTCTTCAAGACTATGTCCAAGAATGGCCTAACAATCTCCCATTGTTCAGGTAAATAGGGATGCCTTCTTTTTCATCATCTTATGCTAGTACTTAAATATTCAAACCAACTAGCGTTTTCTAACCAGACTTATTATATTGTTAAGATGTGAATCTGAGCACGCATACACAGTCTAACAAGAGAATATTGTCCAATTGAATCTATTAGTTTAGTTAAATAAGGGCAGCCTTTATCATCGTCTCAAACTAACGTTCTTTTGTCAGGCTTACGTTGCTAAACAAATGTTCATCTTGTCAAACTTTGAATATGAACTATATATACATCTTGTCAAACATCAAACTGACCAATGATCTAAGTTCCAGTCTAACAGGAGAGCATAGTCGTAGACAAGTTCATTTGTTTCTAATTAATTACATCTAAGTCACACAACTGAATGAACTGCACTTTGTTCAGAGGGAGCAAGTGGGTGAGTACTGCACAAATGTGAGAGGATTGGTGCTGAGATTGCTTGAGGCCATATCAGAGAGTTTGGGCTTGGAAAAGAACTATTCTGTTTAAGGCAATGGGGAAGCAAGGTCAGCATATGGCTTTGAATTACTATCCACTTTGTCCACAGCCAGAGCTGACTTAAGGATTGCCTGGACATACTGATGGCAATCTAATCACCATCCTTCTCTAAGATGAAGTGCCTGGATTGCAGGTCCTTAGGAATGGCAAGTGGGTTGCTGTCAACCCTATTCCCAACACTTTCATTGTCAATGTTGGTGATATGATGCAGGTAAGTACTATATTCTAATTTTATTATGTTTCGGTGTATCTTATCAAACAAGATTTTTGGTCATTAGATATTCGTCAATTAATGGATCCTAGATGAAGGATCTAATGACAAAAAACCAATTCTACTATGCTTCAGTATATTTTATCGTACGTGATTTTTGGTTATTGGATTGTTGACCAAGGATTCAATGGCCAAAAGATCATCCGGTGCATACAATTTCTAAGAGCATGCTTGAAAATCCCCCATATATTTTCCTTTAGCTAGGGATAAAATGTTCCTGTCATAGTGTGAAATATTGAATTCTTTATCTTTGTTATCACCTGATTAGTTACATTAGAGGGAAATAATAGATAGCGGCATCATTCTCAAGATAGTTAAGCTCATTTATCCCTAGCAAGGGGGACTTGTCCAAGTAGATGGACAGTTTTTGTGACACACGAGTAAAATTTGTAATTGATTTTTGAACTTTTTTACCATTTTATTTGGTATCAGGTAATTAGCAACAATCGGTACTGGAGCGTGCTCCATAGAGCTGTGGTGAACTGTAACTCAGAGAATATCGATCCCAACTTTCTACTGTCCATCACCAGATGCAGTAATTGGGCCTGCCGAGGAGCTCATCAAACGTGACAACCCAGCCATGTACAGAAACTTCACATATGCCGAGTACTACGAGAAATTTTGGAATAAAGGGCTTGCGACTGAGTGTTGCTTAGACTTGTTAAAACCCACTTGAACCGTTGAACATGTGCATGCGATTTTATGTCACTGGCTTTGAACAAGTACACAAATGACCTCAAAAAAATGGTTCACTTTACTTTGAGTGTTGAGATGTCTTATCTTTTCAGTAGTATGTCTATTTAGCCGAAATAGATATTGGAACTATTTTTATTTTTTATTTCATTTTTAAGTTACTAATAAAGCATCACCTTGATGTCGATATTCTTGATGTCCATTCAAATTTGCTATAATAATAAAGTTATTTGAGAATCATACAGTACTTGGCTCAAGGCCATAACTTGAGGAGCTCCTCACTCTATCCAATCACGGATTGCCATGTGCTATGATTTCGTCTTCTGGAAGAAAACCAATTTTAAGTATAAAATGGTGCAATCAAGCCCCCAAAATGGAAGTTACACGAAAACAGATTAGTCTCATGCACAAGCTCTTCATCTAGCAACTAAGAAATTTCAGAATCGTGATGAATTTGAAACCCTTTTCACCTCTCATGCCTATATAAAATTTCACAACAATATAAACCAGCAATCCAAACAAACAATCAAAACTCCAAAGAAGGAAAAGAAAGCTGAAAATATCCAACGTTAATGGAGAAGAGGAAGGTCACTCCCAATATGCTATGCAATTGGCAAACGTATCAGGATGGTGTGTCTCTGGCACCATTACTCAATTTGTGTCTCTGGCACCAATACTAGTACAACCTTTTACAAAACCCTGTTAATTTAATCAATTTTGTTTTAACTTACAGTCTGACACGTGTGCAAAAACTTTCATGTTGTGTTATAAACGAGTTATTTATGTATACGTGTCAAACTATGATTGATTTGCAAGTAAAGAACCAAACAAAATTCTTTTATTTTGCATCAGTGCAGTCATCTTCATATGTCGCCATTCCTGCAGGTTCCATTTGAAAGATGTAGTTCTAGAAGGAGGACTCCCATTTAGCAAGGCCTATGGAATGAATGTGGTGGATTACATTGGTAGGGATGACATACTTGGTGGAATTTTTAAGGACTCAATGAAACAGTTGAACCTCATTTTTAAGGAGATTCTGGAGATTTATACGAGTTTTGAAGGTCTATGTACACTGGTAGATGTGGGTGGTGGCAACGGTACTATTCTTAAACATGATAATCTTTAAGCACCATGCCATCAAGGGCATCAACTATGATTTGCCTTCAGTTGTCGAAAAGTCTCCCTCCCATCCTGTATGATATAAATTTTTCGATTACCATTGGACAATTTTGTGTAGATCTTTGTAGTTAGCTTTGCTTTGCTAACTTACAAAAGAGTTTTGCTTCAGGTATAGAGCACATTGCAGGAGATATGTTTGTGAGGATTCCGGAAGGTGAGGCCATTTTCATGAAGGTGAGGCTTTTGAGACTTATTCAACTGCTTATTTACACAGCAAGTTCAAAAGCAAACATCTGCTTTGGCTGAATCAAAATTTTCAATAAAGTGTGGGCACTCTAACTTGTGTACCTTTGCACTTAAGTTTCGTGTTCAAATCAATCCAACCCAATATCATTCAACTAGTTACACTTTCGAGAACTTTGAACTAATACAAATGATTTTATTAACAGTGGATACTGCACGGTTGGGATGACGATCGATGCTTAATGATACTGAGGATTTGCTATAAGGCTTTGCTAGACAACGAAAAAGTGATAGTGGTGGATATGGTGATACAAAAAGCCCCTGAAACAAGTCTTTCTGCTAAAAGTTTGTTTCTGCTTGATGTGTACCTAATGAATACCAATGCGATGGGATAGGAGACAATAGAGAGAATTACAAAGTTTGGCAAAAGCAGCAGGATTTTAAGACATTCAAGTTGCTTGTTCCGCTTTTACCTTTTCAGTCATGGAGCTGTTAAAGATTATGTAGTTTCTAGTTGAATACGGTTCGTTACTTTAATCTTTTGTGTTTCAAAGACATAATACTATACTTTCATGTATTCACGAGACAAGTTTATTTAATAAGAAAATAACATATAAAAGCAAACTAATGATATGATAGATTATAATCTGTCAATTTGGGGAAACAATTGAAGTCTTAAAAACTCCAAACTTATCTAATTACAACAGTCGAGCATTGACATATTCTCTCTCTCCATCTCTACTGACGTTTTATCTGAATGGTTACATGACTGATATTATATTCTCTCTTGATGTAGTCTATAACCAGTTGGTCCAACACTATATCAACATTAGCACCGAGCTTAACGATAACATGACAAGCCATTAACACCTGGGATGTTGGCTATATGAAGTTAGAATGAATTGAAGGGAGGAAAATGACAAGATTAATAGAGATGGCAGTCTTCTACTAGCTGAAAGTTCACAAAGCTAGCCACAAAATAATAACAAAAGGAAAAACTCGAAAGAGCTTACACACAATAAGGGCAAGAAAAATAATTTCCGTTGTGGTGAATTTGGGCATTATAAGGTTAATTGTCCTAAGCAAAGGAAGAACAATGATATGCCCAAGGAATTGATTCTTTGAATCTATTCAAATAATATGATACTAAGAATAATGTATCAAAGAAAACCCATGAAAGCACAAAGTTCCACTAGTAACCACGAAGTGGTTTAAAACCAAGAAATTGTCAAATGATCAAGTGGGAGAGATATATTATCAATGATCATGACAATGATATGGTTAGTGATCTGCTACCAGGTTCTAATAGTAGTAATTAGAACGGTGAGAGAAAAAGAAAAAGCAAGTTGTCAACCAGAGGTTAAGCAATTAATGGGAGACCCAAAGAAAAATTGTTTCAGATTTCAGTGGGAGACCAAAACAAATTTTGTTTCAATTTTTTTTATGATCAAAGAATATGATTATATTTTTAATCAAGTACGTCAACAAGAAGTCAACAGGGTTACCAAGAACTCAAGGTATGGAATTCATTGAATTAAGTAATAATTATGTGTTTTTCTATTATAGTGCATTTTTGTAGGAATTTTTTATTAAAATTGTAATGGTCGCTTCTTGATTAATGAAGAAACAAAGTTGTGTTATTATATGGGCCGATAAGTACTGCAATATAGGGTGAATGTTTATTGATATATTGATTGTATTCCTAGGAATTATGTCAAAGTGTTTTATGATATCTTTTAGGAATTGTTAGTTACTAAGGAGAGCACATTGATATAAAGTATTCTATATGGAATTATAGTGGAGAGGGATGAAGTGAGAGTCGACCACCCACCCTCGGCTAAGATGGCGGCTAATCCTATGACCACAGGACTGCTCTGAAAGGTTATTCAGAGGAGTATATAACTACAATTTGAAATCATCTAGATGTTGTAGTCGGAGCATGCGGTATGGGCATCATTGGAGGGATTTCGGGGAAGACTAAAATGAACAATTTGATGCGACTCTATCTGATTTGTTGGTCGGATAAAAGATAAAGAGGCACTAGCAAGGTAACGGAGTTATAACAGATCTTCTTGTATGTAAAATCTGGTTATAGACATTAAGTTTGAATTTGTATAACATCCTCGCGCATAGTGTGTAAAGTCGTTGATAAGGTGTACCAATGAAAGCCATTAGGTTAGCTTATGAGGAAGTACTTGATCAAAATTTCAATGCAGGTCAAGTTGGACTTGGCTAAAGTCGTCATTAATACTAGGTATGGATGGTATTTTCTTAGAAAAGAGTAATGGTGCTAATTTACCTAAACAATAGTAAAATGGAGTCGTTGGTAAAAGCGTGGTCAATAAAAGTGGTCAAGGCATGCGCACGTATAAGCCGAACCATGGACTAATGACAGTTTACAGTTGGAAAGTCAAGAGTAATCAGGATTTGATACTCGATAATGATATCCAATTTGTGTAGCCAATGGGATCTTACATCATCAAGATCAAGTGGGAGATGTTGGAATACAATCATGGTGATGTTGGCTTTACAATATACTTGTGCATTTGATGTTTGGAGGTGCACATAAGATTGGTATACTGATGTACACTTAACCAAAGGATGTGATTAGAGGTATGACTTATCATAAGAGTTATACTCTTCTATAAGCGATTTGTCTTATCATGAAAGGATAAGACCTTTCAGATGAGTCTCACAACTTTATGGAAAAGATATGATGAAATCTATAAAATGAGGACTTATTCCTCTAGACAAGTCATAAAATGTGAAATAGATTATCTTCTTTCATTTGGTGTGTTATTTCTCCCTTGGTATTACCGCATAGTAATCAATAGTTAACGACATTAGAGTTTGGGACTGTGACAATTGTCCTAGAATCCATCCGTTTATTACTTAACCGTTGATAAACGCGTTCATTCTTATTAGTGACACATCATTTAGTGTGCAAATTTTATCTTTAAATTTAGTCTCTCTAGGATTACCTAATAATAAACCTAAACCTTTCTTCACCCGTAACAATTGATACCCACCAGTAGCTCCCTTGTTCCCCTTTATAAATTGCATACTTCATCCCAAAGAAGAAGAAAAATGGCACAAATTTAAGAGGTTTTTGGTTCTTGCATGTGTTCGTGATATTGCTATGGAGTTGGAGGAAAGTGAGGGAGGACAAAGAAGATAGTGAGAGAGATTTATTGAACGTGTCACAAGTTGCTGACACAATGAGCGAATGAGAGTCTCAAATCAACGGAAGAATGCATAAAAAGGTAAAACTCACAAAACCTTATTATAGTAAAACCAAGGTGGGAGAAAAACCCACAAACTAAAGAGAAAAGTGAGAAGTTGCATTAAGTCAAAATTATACGTCTTATGGATGCAAGTAGAAGAGCTCACAAGGGTATGATCAGCTTAGGATGGGTACCTCGTCAAAACCTAGTTAGGTAGCAAAAACCCAGTCGAAAAAATGCTCCTAATCATAAGGAAAAATGGTACATTAAGATTAGCGAGTATACTTCTGAATACTCCCCTGAGTTTGACAGAACTTCCAAATGAGAACTACAAGCATTGCATTTGATAGTTAGGCATACCAATTCCTCAAACAAGCTTCTATAAGGTTGACTTCGGCAGTAACGTCGTGTAAAGGTCAGCAAGGTTGTCTGGGATCAACTTGCATGACTTCAATTTCCTGATGCTTTGTTGATGTAGATGTAAACACAATATGTCTTGGCGTTGACTTCGTTGATGTATGCGGGTTTGATAAGTAACCAGCGTCAGCATAACAAATAAGACAAGCATCATTCCGAATATTAGGTTGGATCCACTCGAGATACGTTGGGATTTGCCAAATTTGTAGTACCTTCAGGGTACGTTTTTAATACCAATTCAGTGGTTGCATGTAGGTGCGGTGCTGCATCTTTACCAATAGATCAACAACAAAGGAAATGTCATGTCTAATACAATGAGCTAAGTACAACAAAGCGCAAAGTTGAACTTAGATATGGAATTTTGGATTCTATAACCTCTTAAAGGGTCTCATTTGCATATAACGTATGGACGATCACATGCATACTCAAAGGTAACACATTCAGGTGTAGTTCGACTGGTAATCCAAAATACCGTCAGAACAACGCTTCAACTTCGGGTCAAGGCATAAATAAGTTTTCCCAAGATCCTTCATCTCAAATTCCATCTTCAAGTGCGAGCAATTTTCTCAAGCTCTTCAAGAATCTTAGTGGGATTCGTGTCAATGACATAAACTGTAACTCTAGCAATTTAGAATAAGACTTCATAGTTTAACATGCAAAGACATTCATTCATATCCCTGACTGATCAAATAATCACTTAGACGGGTATACCACATTCGTTGGATTGTTTCAATCCGTAAGTGAACTCTTCAAACAAGTTAAAAGGGTTCCGTGGTTTGGAACTATTTGAACTAGTCCATATAATTCTTCAGGAACTTACATGTAAACCTCCATATTACTATCCCCATAGAGAAACACAAACCATATTTCATAATGCTGCTATCAATCATAAGACATTTGAGAGAAACTTTGCGTCGTAAGGCGTGCATCATATCACACTATTTCATTCATCTCATAACGTTTCATTTCTCATATGTAACACATCAGGGCTACCTTGGGCGGTGTAGGAACAATAGGTCCAAAACACACTTTGGTAAGAAATTTGACCTGGATTGTAATTTCGGCTATCCAATCAGTTCTACATTGTCACTTAATCAACTGAACATGGTTTGATATCGTCGTTTTTCATATATGTAGGTAGCTACCATATAAGTGAAAACATTATCGATGGTAATCTTATTTCAATTCCATTATCTCATCCAAACTAGTATATTGGACCAAGAACTTCAAGTCTCGGGAGTAATCCAGATTAATCTCATGAGATGGAAATGATTTGAGACAACGATCAAGTATAGATTCATGGTTGTGTCGTGTCTTCCTCTTCTAGGGAAGTGAATCCTATGAATCGAGTGATCTGTCATGCTCCAGGCCAAGATAGATTAATTGGCTATCCATCGGTGTACCGAACCGTCAAACAAGGGCGGCACACCCTTCGGGGATGTTGACTCAACGATCGTTAAGTACGTTTATCCTTGCAGGCATGTTTGCAGCTGGTATATGATCTCGTCACTTTAGCTAGATCAGAGGAATTCATCTGGAGCAGAATTCTGAAAGCTAGAATTCATCGTACTTACTTATCATAATTGTGCGGTATGAGGATTGAGATGAGACATAGTGGACAACGTCCATGCAAATTTGCGCCGTTCTCCAGGAACATTAACGTTTTTATCTCCCTTTAACGCTAGGAAGACTGTCTCATTAAAATGACAACCCGTAAATGAGCAGTAAAGAGATAGCGTGCAAGGGCTCTAAAAGCAGTTCTATCGGAGGTGGAATAGCCTAGCCCAGCACCCTGTGCAAAAGTGAGGCCAACACCCTGTCCAAGTGCTCCAGCCCTAAAAACAGCCTGGTATGCAGTCCAAGCCAGGTAACAGACCAGCCCATTTCGGACAGACACAGAAGCCGGCCTATTTGGCTGGAGCGTGCAGCACACTCGCAACGGGGCGCGAATAGGAGACAAGGGTGTAGGCGGCAAGGCCCGTTTATCAGCCCACTTATGTTTATCGGATGAGGGCTACGTGGCCCTCCTCAAAGTCGTTGGATTTCCAATGGTTAAAAAAAAATTTTAATTTGACTTTTAAAATGGACCGTCTGATCACAAATCAATGGTCCACATTTTTTTCACCAAAAAAAAAAATAAAACAAAAAAAAAAGGCCCAACGATCAAAATTTTGATCGTTGGGCACGTGGCAGCTCGTTGGCTGTTGGATTTTAATATTTTTCAAATCCAATGGTCCAGATTAATTAACAACATTAAAAATTATTAAAAATTAGGAATTTTTTTTTTTTAAAAATACAGAAAAATTTTAAAAAATTAATTTTTTTTCTATAAATACCTAACCCTCATCTTTCACCTTACACCACATTTCAATATTTTCTACACTTTCTACATTTGAATATTTTGTACACTTTGAGAGAAAAAAATGATTTCGTGGAAGCTCATTGAAGATGTTACGTTGTGTGAATGTCTACTCATGATCCGATTACGGGTAATGAGATGGATAAGCAAGAAATGTGGAGTAAAATTACGAAAGCGTTTTGCGATGTACATGGAAAAGATGCCAGATCTAGTCAAGGTCTTCAAGGTCGTTGGAAAAAACTCAACGCATCCTTTACTTGTTGGAAAAATACCATCTCTTATGCTTCCGGTAATCTGTGTAATGGGACAAGTTTAGCGGATCAGGTACCAATATTTTTATTTATTTATATGCATTCCACCCACATCAATATTTTAATTTATTTAATTTCTTATGTAATTTCTTATGCAATTTTTATGTAATTTCTTATGTAATTTATATGCATTCCACGCGCATCAATATTTTAATTTATTTATTTGTGTTACACCCGTATTTTTTAATACTATCTTATCCCACATTTTTATGGACACTACAAGCACAAGCATTCTACAATGCAAAGAACCGTAACAAATCATTCAACAAATGGGAATGTTGGCAAATTGTCAAAGATTACCCTAGATACAAAATTGTGGCAACCGATCCAGAAGTTGTCATGCACAGTATGGGTCTACACAGTTCGCCAGAAGCAGACACGGCCGAACAAGAAGCCAACACATTTGAAGACACGAAAGGGACGCCTGAAGAAGTGTCGGAGACCCAACCGACTCGTCAGTCCCTCAGGCCTCAAGGTAAAAAGGCATCAAAGAAAAAATGTAGTTCTTCCAAAAATGACTACACTAAATATATAGAGGAACTTGCTCGTCAAGGTGATCTCATCCAAAAAAGGTAGTTTTTCCCATCCTTGCGATCTCATCCACTTAATCTGCAGATGATCTATATGCAAGCATTCGCAAGGCAACCGTAATTTTTTGCTCAGGAAGAAGACCTAGAACATGAAAAACATCCTCTTTTTGCACAAAATATGAATCATGGTTGCAAACAACGCTTATGATTTTATCGAACAAACTTCATTACATTCTAAAATAACGTCTAAAAACATGATCAGGGAAAACACTGTTGGGAATAAAATAATCTTCCCTCGTCTTTCCCTTCTTCTATCGATGTTTGCTGCACGTCTAGGTTTGGCTATCTGACCCACATCTTCCATGATACGGTGGGAATGTGAGGCCCTCCGCCTTCTATGGTAATCATCCTCATCCTCCTCCATTACGAATGCCTCATCTCCACCTTCACCTTCATCAAGATTGACCAATTCTTCCTGTTGTGCCAAAACCTTTTCTGCTGCTCTTGCAACTGTTTATACACTCTCCTTGAAGAAGACATTGTAAGAACTCAAGATTTGAAAACGATAAAGAATGATTCTGAGCTAAAAAAAAAAGGGTTGAGTTTAGTGTGAGGATGGATGTAGGGATGTAGGGTTTATATGGACAAAAAAAGAAAAGATGAGGTTCTGGACAATGCCATGTGGCACTACGTGATTGGTTGAAAATCTTATCGAAATCTTGGCTAAATTATTGTAAACAGAAAGTGACACGTGGCGTGTTGGGATTGGTTAAAAATGTTATCAGGAATCTATCTACAAAATAGTACGCTTGGATAATGACACGTGGCGTGACAAGATTGGTTGAAAATCTTATCGAAATCTTGCCTAAATTATTGTAAACAGGAAGTAACACCTGGTTTGTCGAGATTGGTTGAAAATCTTAGCAGAAATCTATTCACAAAATAGTACGTTCGGATAATGACACGTGGCTTGACGAGATTGGTTAAAAATCCTATCCGAAATTAAAACTATTTTTTAATTTATTATTTTATAAAAAAATTATTAATATTTTAAATGGGCTGGGTGCCAGCGCATTTTGTAGGGGTGGAGATCGTTTGTGCCAGCGCATTTTTAGATTAGGTGCCAATACATTTTTTTAGGGGTAGAGATGCTTTGGCCTATTACTGTTCATTAGGGTCTATTACTGTTTCACTGAAGTGGATAAATGGGCTGGGTGCTGACGCAAAATCTTTAGGGGTAGAGTTGCTCTAAGAGAGCTAATGTGAAGGAGAATCATAATCGACAAAGATTCACATCCTTATTTGAGGACCCATATTGGTACATTGCGGCGGCGCAACTTGGCACATGGAATGCACACTCAAATGCATAAATACGAAAAATATCAGGTTCATACCCACTAACCAATTGTAACATCGAAATGGTTGGGTGGCAATGGCCCTCATGGCGGACCAACATAATTGCGTACAAGATTGCATACCCCTAGGCAGAAACAGAAAACTTGGTACGTTCACCAAGATTCGGGTGATCATTTAAATTGCGCTTTATGATCGTTAGGCGAGGTTCTTTAGGGTGAACATGGCAATTCAATGTTCAATTATAAACCCAAAAGAAATGCAATACTTTATCGAAAACCGTCAATATAAACTCTCCGGCATTATGCAGTCTCCTAGACATTATGGGATAAGTAGGGTGGTGAACCCTTAATCAGCCAGGGGGTTTAGCAGCAATGTGTGTATACAAACATGTGACCATTTTGTCAATTTATAAACCAAAACCATAAGTATTTCTATGGTCCGCATTTTGGTTGGATTAGTCCACATATATTCCCTTGCATCTACTATGAAAAAGGGTGATTTCATATATTTGCGAGGGATGATTTAGAAAATCAATTTCCCTAATGAGCAGGCTTGGCAAAGTGTGTTTATAGGCATAAGATCCTTACTTCAGGTAAGGAGATGCATTGTAGCATCATTGTTCGAACTAAGTGTCCTAAATGGTCGTGCCAAAACAAGTAAACTGCTTAATCACCAGGCTCCAGGCCAGCCACTTGTGGTGTGTTCCCAATTGGGAAACAGCCTATTGGCCCCAAAACAAAACTTCAGGCTCATTTTTGGAGGTGGTGCAAAGATATTCCACTTTATTTTCCATCAGTGGTTTCATTTATGATCATTGTCATCTTGAATATCCCTCAACGACGTTCTTCCGGAACGGGGAGAATATAAGGTCTCTGACATGGTAATTCAGTACCATTCATGCAACGAGGAGCATGTCAATGCTCTTAATCAGGTTGGATAGACCTGAATTCATTGCTAGAGATGTGATTTAGGTATAAAGTTAGTGTGCGCGTAGTATTACATTCATCCAGGTAATTAACTTTCTCACATTTGTACCTAATCACGTGTTTAATTGAATTTGGTCACATGTATGTAAGAAACATGATTCAATTAACTAATATTCGAGGACAATATCAATAAGATTATCCATAACTTAAAACAAACACCAAATGTGAATCCAAGAACATGGAAAAGTGTTCACAAAGTAAATGGTTTACTAAGGAGATTCGACTAACAAGGCTATCCATGTCAAAATTCTACTTTTTCAACGATGTTCGGTGGAGCAAAATCAATCTCACATGTTGACTACTAGAATGGTACTCCTCAACAATATTGGTAGGAGCACGAACAGGTGCATAACCAATGATCTGTTCCATGAAAACTGAAGTAGATTTTGCAGGGTTAAGGTTTGGAAATATTATCCCTTATTCTTGAAGTTTTGGGTCTTAGGTGCCAATGATCATGCTTCAGGCATGATGCCACACCTTGGCAGGCCTTGATTCTACAATATGTTGTAAAAACAAACTCGAAATTAGATTATGAGAGAGACAAACTCCGAATTGGGTTCGGTAGGCTCCAGCCAAAGCTAGAAGGGTCTGTTCGGTAAGTTTATGCTGAAGCAGAGTAGTTCCATTCGATGCACCTCTGTTGAAGCATAGCATGCCCTTCGGTGCATCTCTACGGAAGCAGGGCATCACCGTTCGGTAAGCTTTGACCGAACTGAGTCGAGCCATTTCGGTAAACTCTGGCCGAACTGAGTCTATACCGTTCTCTCACATTTGTGGTAGTAATCAAATCCGATAATTTGGTAAATTTCTGTTTTCTACATTGCTGCTTCAGGAACGAGTTGGAAACATGGAAGGACGAGAAAAAGTATTATCGATTTGAAATTCTATCAGATAAACTTCAGAATTGTACTCATTCATGGATGTAATCATCGTGTGCTTTAGGCAATATCTCGCATGATCAGACAGTTCGTAGGAGAAAGCCAAAGTGCCAAGGAATCCTCGTTCTGGAGGTAATTCCATGGGTAATGCTTGAGGCATAAGTCTTCAAATGAATATCATGGCGGAGGCTTATTCAGCTCTTCCTTGCCAATGTTGTCTTCATTGGTTCTTAGCTTCTTGATAGTCAAGTGGAGATTCACGTCTTGTACCCCACATAAAATGGTTTCTATTAGAAACGTCCAAATCAAGAAAATCGAACTTGTGACAGTTCGACAATCCATTGAATTGGAGGGAACACGATTGCGATTGGTGTTATGGGATTGAATCATCCATAAGCATCAAAGTTAGAACATTTGAGTTCTAAGACATGGTTTTCATGAAAAACGTCGAGTTTTCATAGGTGTATTTGTTTTATGAAAACTTCGGGTTTCAAAGGCACTAAATTTGAAACTACAGGTTCAATTTAGTTTATGAACATTTAGTTCATAAAAGAGAGGTTCCTGCAAGAACACAGAATGCAATATGCTGATTTAAGTGTAGTGGATTTAAGTTGCTTCAGGAACTCAAGTGCAAGTGCTTCGGGACTACGAAAGTGAGTCAACGATTCAAAGAAAAGAAATAAAATATTGAATCGTTAATGTCCAAAAGTGATATTCAGGTCAATAATTTTGGATGTCTTGTCAGATTGATGGACTGCTGATTACTTTTAATTAATTCAATAGATCGGAACCATTCGGGGTTGATTGTAAAAGCAAAATAATGACATTCGGGTCATATTAACTTCGATTGGCTTCATGCCAAGTGATAACGAAAATATAGCCTAGTGTGGCTTTAACCAAAAATGTTTCAAAAAAATATTTGGGTATGGTTAAGAAGCGGGGATACCCACAAAAATGGCATCGGGTCAAAAAACAAGCCAAAAATGGCTTTGGGCTGTGTGAGGCTGCTGCAGGCAGCCCATCAAAAACAATGTTGCAGATTTGCTGCTGCAACATGGGCCAGGGAGCAGAAGCCCAGCAAGGCTGGCTTCTGACGAGGTGGCACGGATTGGTGCAGGCTGCTGGAGCTGCAAGCCCACCAGCGGCTGCTGCATGGAAAGATCAACTATTTGGTCAGAGTCAGGGATGCAGTTGCAGGCTGTAAAGATAAAAAGTAGGCAGGCCGAGCGTGGGCTGAAAACAGAAGCCCAGCAAAGTTGGCTTCTTATGAGGCTGCAGGCCCAAAAATGAAGAACCTAAGCTCGCAGCAAGCCCATATATATTTCTCTTTTTTTTTCCCCTAATTTCTAGGGTTTGGAAAAATCCAAAATTGCTTCTAATTTCTTTTGATTCTTTGACTCACAAATTCCACATAGCGATTTATAATTGCGTAATGCATGAACGTATACATACATACATATATATATATATTGACGAATATATGAACATATATACGATATATATGTCGGAAGGTAAATATAAATGTAGGGGGTTCATGTGTCATGAGGAATGTTTTCATGCTTCATGGTCGTTTCAAATATCTTTCTTTATTTTAAGCATACCTGATTTGCAGAAAACAACAAAGGCCTTTGAATTTGTAGAAGATCCATCTCAGAAAGCCAGAATTGCATCTTCAATACGTTGTATCACGTTCAACAGAAAAAAATTAAATTGAATCAATAGCATGTAGATCAATTGAAAATAATAAATTAATCGTAAAAAGAAGATTAAAACGTAGTACTCCCTGATTGAAGATTAAACTCTCTTTAGCGCAACGTCAAGAGCATGTTGATAACGTGTTGTAAACATAATTCACTGAACAATTATGGAGGCTATAGAGAGAGGGGTGCGGCAATAATAGAGAGAAAGAGAGAGATGTGCAATTGTGAGGTGTGTTATATTCCACACCATTGTGTCTTTATTTATGGTAGTATGGAAGGTTAATTCCTTACCCTTTTAGGATTACAACTCTTAATAGGTAATCAACTCCTAATAGCAATATAAGAGATATTCTTATATCTATTAGAATTTACAAAATCACATTTCTAATCTAATAGGAGTACAACAGAACTCTAGTACCCTCTGATTTTTTCAGTTTCTTTTTTCTGTCTTTATTTTTATTCTGGCTCGGATGCAGACTACTAGTTTACATCACGGAGATCGTAGGGAATGACGTGTGATATTGTGATGTCACTTTGATTACGTCATTAGAATAAAATCATATTACCTGCCGACGTAGCTGATCAGCATCTAATTTGCTTCTGACAGACTAAGTGTGGGGCAGCCCAATTATTTTCTTGCCTAGTTGCCTAACTCGTTTTCCATTTTCCATCTCCTCGTGGGGCACCGGGGCTCTTGCCAACACATTGACATGCGCATCAGTCAAAACTACTCATTTTTTCTGATTTTTATTCTTCTGTCAATTCTATACACCCGCCCGATATTATCGATTTATGAATGCTCATTCAACTACAATGTGATTGATTTGTAGATTCAATATATAAGGAAACGTGTGACTAATGATTATATTAATATTTTTCATCGAAAAATCAGTAAACGTTTTAAATTCAAATTTCTCTACTCACAAAATATAACAATTATGTAATTAAATTATTACATGTTACAGTTTTACATGTCACAATGCATACTACAATTGGGGTGAAAGAAAAATTGAGAAGAGGAGAAAAACACATCTCTCTAGCTATGCAGACTCCGGCTTTATTCAACTTTTTCTTAAGCTTTTGAAATAAAAAAAAAAACAAAACTATGTTAAATTAAATTGAATATTTTCAGCCGTAAGTTTTCTCATTTCAAAACAAAACATCTCAATATCACATCTGATTAAATCTTATATATAAAGCCTACAACTCCTTTTGGGGTCACCAGCTTCATCAAAATAAGTGGACATAAATGCCCCTAAACAAAAAAAATTCAAAAGCAGTCCAAAATAATGCAGAATTATTTTTCTCATATAAACATCATTTTTTAATAATTAATTTTTTTGTACATTTTTTTTTATAATTAGTACCTAACAATAGACTAGTAATAATGTGATTCAATAAGTTGTTTATTAAATATTATTTTCTCTATTTTTAAACATGTTCAAAACATCTTAAAAGATGCATAGTGCCACCTTTCGCATGTTCATAATAATGTGAATCAACTAGTTGTCAAATGATTTTTTTTTTAAACAAACAATATTACCTACACTAAGGGTGAGGGGGTGCGTTTAGCCTCACAATGAGTTAACAATAATGTGATTCAATAAGTTGTTTATTAAATATTATTTTCTCTATTTTTAAACATGTTCAAAACATCTTAAGAGGTGCATAGTGCCACCTTTCGCATGTGCATAATAATGTGATTCAACTAGTTGTCAAATGATTTTTTTTTTTTTAACAAACAATATTACCTACACTAAGGGTGAGGGGTGGGCTTAGCCTCACAATGAACTAGCAATAATGTGATTCAATAAGTTGTTTATTAAATATTATTTTTTTCTATTTTTAAACACATTCAAAACATCTTAAGATGCATGTAGTGCCGGTTATAAAAAAAGGTATTTCGCACGTGCATAATAACGTGATTCGATTAGTTGTCAAATGATTTTTTTTTCAAACAAACAATATTATATACACTAAAGGGCAGAGTAGTGGGCTTAACCTCACAATGGGTTTGCAATAATGTGATTCAATCAGTTGTTTATTAAATATTATTTTCTCTATTTTTAAACACGTTCAAAACATCTTAAGAGCTGCGTACCGCCGGTGATAAAAAAAGATCTTTCACACGCGCATAATAATGTGATTCAATCAGTTGTTTATTTTCTCTATTTTTAAACACTTAAGAGGCATGTAGTGCCAGTTATAAAAAAAGGTCTTTCGCACGCACATAATATTGTAATTTAATTAGTTGTCAAACAATCTTTTTTTTTTTTTTTATTTGAACGAACAAACCATGTTTTCTACACTATGGGGGAGGGGGAATGGGTTTAGCCTCATAATAGGCTAGCAATAATGTAATTCACTGAGTTGTTTATTAAATATTATTTTTTCTATTCTTAATGTAAATTCAATATAATGTAGATGGAAATTGAAAAACCGATTTTATTATGTGGATTCAGCTACTTTGATTGGTTTACGAGAGGTTTCTTCTAGCATGGTCGAATATTATTCATTTACTTCAAATATTTGACTTTCTTTTTATTATAAAAAAATTATTGAAACAATTAACGCATATAAATATATTTAAAACGTTTTAGTCACACGTACCACGCCATGGTTCGAAAAATGCCTTTAAACTAACAAATTGCATTAGAGAATGACATAGCAGAAGGACGTCATAGGCTTACCTCAAGCAAATCTGTCGGCAGTCCATAATCAGAAGGTTGTGGGCATGCCGATCTGACAACTAGAACAGCCAATCCCCCAAGTCATATGCTATAAATAAGGATAGGGATCCAAAGCCCCATTCACCAAACCTACAAATTTCATTAGTTTTGCAACTTTTCTCTTCAGTCGTAAGCAAAATGGCCACCACAACAAACCTACTGCTTACAGACCTCATGTCTGGTGTGAACCATATCCCTTCAAACTACATCAGACCCATCTCCGACCGTCCAAATCTCACTGATTTTCAGGTATCAGATGCCTCCTCCATTCCTCTAATTGATCTCAAGGACCTCCATGGCCCAAAGCACTCGGATATTATCAAACAGATTGGTCTAGCATGCCAGACTGATGGTTTCTTTCAGGTAACAATTAAAACACACATATATATGTATATACTTCGGCAAATGATTTCGACACCTCTTTTCTCCATCTGCATACCCTGTTGATTAGTGCCGTTGTTTCTCCTTGTATACTTAGTATCCCATTACTTTATACTTAAGTACATGTTTAGTATGAATGTGAGTACTACTATATATTACGACTAAATTATGCACCAACCATTTTATATCAGGTGAAAAACCATGGAGTTCCAGAGATAATGATAAAAAATATGTTGAATATAGCAAGAGAGCTTTTCCAATTACCAGAGAGCGAGAGGTTGAAGATGTACTCAGATGACCCTTCTAAGACAACCAGGCTCTCCACCAGTTTCAATGTCCGGACTGAAAAACTGTCCAACTGGAGGGACTTCCTTCGGCTCCATTGCTACCCTCTTCAAGACTATGTCCAAGAATGGCCTAACAATCCCCCATTGTTCAGGTAAATAGGGATGCCTTCTTTTTCATCATCTTATGCTAGTACTTAAATATTCAAACCAACTAGCGTTTTCTAACCAGGTTTCTTATATTGTTAAGATGTAAATCTGAGCACACATACACAGTCTAGCAAAAGAATATTGTCCAATTGAATTTATTAGTTTAGTTAAATAAGGGCAGCCTTTTGTCATCGTCTCAGACTAACGTTCCTTGTCTGGTTTATGTTGCTGAATAAATGCTCATCTTGTCAAACTTTGAATATGAACTATATATATTCATCTTGTCAAACATCAAACTGACCAATGATCTAAGTTCCAGTCTAACAGAAGAGCATCGTCGTAGACAAGTTCATTTGTTTCTAATTAATTACATCCAAGTCACACAACTGAATGAGATGCACTTTGTTCACAGGGAGCAAGTGGGTGAGTATTGTTGGATACCTAATTGGACTTGACTAACATTATAAGTATATATAAATCTATCTTACTTTTAATCATCATCTGCTGCAATTGCAGCAGAGTTTTATACACAGATTACTACACACGCATGCAAATAAACAAAACAACTGGAAGTTGCATCCTTGCTGTTTATGAGTCATCTGTCAGTAAACACATGCAGTGGCCTTGCTGTCCACTATGCATAATCATACATGCTTATGCGTGGGAACCATATTCCAGTCTGTAAAGCACAATGCACTGCATGTGGATCATCATGACATAGAGTGGATGAAACAGCAGATTGACTTGGGTTAACATTATCAACTGCAGTAACTGATTTCCACGATAGATGGAAATCAGATGAAATCTGTGTATATATATATAATCCAATTCCCTGCTTGTGAAGAATCGTTCTGAGATTAAGGGTTCTATCACCTTTGGAACATAAGGTCTTAAACAAGTAGAAGAATTGCATTTCAACAAAGAAGGATGACTGCTCCAGGTATCATATATAAATTGCATGAATGTAATCTGGGATACTTGTTATACATCAAGTTTATATTTATATCAGTTTCTAACATTTGGTATCAGAGCCAAATAACAAGTCCCAGATTCGTTTTACTGCTTTATTATTATGATAAATGTATGATGATATATTTGAAATGTATTTTATATATCTCTCGAGTAATGCAGTACTTGATGTACTTCTGATATTCATCAAAATGAATATTGTTATTGTATTTCGTGGCTATTAAGGGGTCTTAAAAGATTCATAGCATGTTCATATATTTCTCAAAAAGGGAAGTATAAATAAATTGCATGAAGGTTAATAAATGTATGAATCATTCCCTATAAAAGTTTGCAATTGTCTAGTCCAAAGACTTGATGTATCATTGCGTTTGTGGAATATTATGGCCAATATATGCAATATGGAAGGCAGTTTATGATTTTCACTCAAAAGTGCGATGTAAACTTGCAGCAGTAACTGCATACTCTTATTTGTAACTAACATTTCTATGACTGCTCCAACAATCATGGATTCAATTGGGGGAAATGCCGAAAATGGCAAACTCGTTTCTCGAGGAGGTGCTGGACCATGTGTTCTCATTCATATAGACGGAGCAGGACCGGAACTTGATCTCGATAGTGTGTGCAAGTTGTGGTACGAGATCAAACGATGGTGCTGGCGGTGGATTTTCGGTAGAAACTGCTATGCCGTCAGCCCTAAGATAGTGATAAGGCGATTCCTAGACGTTAGATTCATCGGGCTCAAGGGACAGCCTCCATGCGCAGACTTCAATCTGGTTCCCCAAGATTGGGTTGGTACGTGTATCCTTGGATCGCCGTCACTGCTACCAATTGCAGGTTTCTCTCTCTTGGGTTCTCGGTGCATTCTTCACCATCTCCAATGGTATCTCCAGGTACTTGTATACTATCGTTGAAACACTACTGAGTATACCTATGCAAACCCTTTTCCCTAATAGCATATTTCTTCCAGCCATGAACATGCACTTACATATACGATAATTGAATAACTGAAATGCAAACTTTTCAACTTGCACTGCATTAAACGAACCTTTATTGTACTCATGCATGTGTGTGGATTCTCAAAAAAAAAAAAAAAAAAGGAGCCATGTTTATACAATAAATCTGAAAGGGTATTCATGTATTGTTACTTGAAAAGAAAAGTATGTAAAGTTGGTCAGTGCTTGGGTTCGGCATAGTCATTATGCAGTTGGCCTTCGTTGTTTAACGGAAGCTTGGCAATAAGATTTAAGCTGAAAAGAAACAGAATTAGGCAAATTCTACAAAGAAGGGAAATTTTGAGAGGTTTGTTTTTGTGCAATGTTGGATGCTTGTAAATTTTTCTCTTCATAAGCATGCGTATTTATATTTATTTCAATTTTCTTCCTTGATCTCCTTGGGTGCATGCAAGTAAAGTTGAAACTAAACTATTTTCATGTACTGATTGATGGTGTGTAAATGAACATTGCGAGAATGTATCTTGGTAAAATTATACTGCAGTGTGTGTGCTATCTGCTGCTGTGATTCTTCTGGTAAAGTTTCCTCGTTAAACAATAGATTGAGTGCATGCTCTGGGACGTGACTAATCAAATGATGTTTTTCATTAGTTTATTAGTTTGATTATATCCCATTTATTTAAAAATGGAAGATGAAGTGGCTTTATGATCTGCATATGCAGCGTGTTTGGCTGCACTGAGAATACATTTTTCATCTATTTCTGTTGTGATCAATATAATGATCCGTATATTGTTGGAACTATATCACTTTGAGTTTTATCTTTTTTGGCTATTATACTAACAGTTTGGTTTGCAGTAAATGTTAAGAACAATTAAGAAAATTGTTCGATTACAGTAAAGGAAGAATGGTTGTGGTTTAAAACTCAAGAAATGTTCACATTCTTTTCCAAAGAAGGGGATGTATAAATTGTTGGTGGTTTTAATCAGTGTATGGCATCATGTAGATCAGGCCATATTCTTGTCCAAAGACTTGTAATAATTGCATGATAAGATCCTTGAATGATGGCTATACAATGAAGGCCAATGTCAGTTTATATCTCTTGCCCAAAGGTGTGATATAAACATGCATTTAACAATCACTAATGATTGTTTCAAGTTTTCCATGTCTTCTTAAGATAGTCCTTACAGTTTTCTAGATGATTTCAACTGGCGTATCAGGATAGATTTAAGGACTGGGAATCTTCACGTTTTGAGATTGTGCCGCTGCTGTGTTATGCGGGCAGAAGCAGATGCTGAGGTATCACTCTAATGCTTTCATTCTTTCCCATGTGTGCTGTCAGAAGCATTCCCATGTTGTTACTGTTAAAGTATAACCTTCAGACTTCTTTCCCATGTGTGTTACACAAGTTTTTCCCATGCGTGCTGGCAGAAGACAGCAGATGGTGCTGCCATATACTTGATATAATTGCATGAAAAGATCTTGTAATGGTGGGTGTACAATAAAGAATGAATGGTTGCTTATAGTTTTAACTAAAGGTATGTTATAAGCATGCATTTCAACGATTTTTCCATGTCTTCTTCAGTGAATACCTCGGCTATGAACCTGTGCTATTTGTTTATTGTGATAAGAAATCCTAATGCTTTATGCATGTATAAAATTCGTATGATGATTGCTATAGTTTTTCTATAGCATGATTAATTGTTCTAATGCCATATGCTGCTGCCAAAGTTTTATTCACAGCAGGAAAAGGAATATATGGTTTGGAGATTAAAACACTGTAAGCTGCGCTTTTATCATTCTAGAATTGGTAGTCATGGTTGTTTCAGATTCATAAACGATGATCGATATCTGATTGCTATAGTTTTTCTATAGCATGATTAATTGTTCTAATGCCATATGCTGCTGCCAAAGTTTTATTCACAGCAGGAAAAGGAATATATGGTTTGGAGATTAAAACACTGTAAGCTGCGCTTTTATCATTCTAGAATTGGTAGTCATGGTTGTTTCAGATTCACAAACGATGATCGATATCTAATTGAAATCTGGTATATGATTGAAATCAGTTTCTTGATATCTAAATATGTATTGGCAATAGGCATTGGTGTAGATTGTAGCTTAGTAAATTTATGTTGAACTTGAATATGGCTGGTAGGTTGCAAGGTTCCTGATACATGTGAAAATAATCTATAATTATAACTTACTTGTGTAGAAAATTGGTTTTTCATTTGACGTTTGGATGATTTCTACAATCAAATTGAAATGCTAAAGTTTTATGCAGGTTTTCAACACTAATAATCTCTATACTTGAACAAATGTTTGAATAAATCTTCACCAAAGTGGGAATTATTAGGAAATTTTGTTCAAGGGATTATTAATTGAATTTTGTAAGTGACAATTCATTGCATAAGACCAATCTTTCAAAAGAAAGAAATAGTGAATGGCTTGAACTGTGGTGTAGTATGTAGTATTTTATAAAAGTTTAAAGTCAACTTTGTTCCCTTGTCCAAAGACATGATTTGAGTTGTAACTTGAAATTTTTGTGAAATAGCTCTGCAAATAAGGATGCATGATTAAGATTGCATAACTGATATTTTATGTCTCTTGCCCAAAGGTGTTACATAAAATTGCATGTCATGGTTATTCACTCAATGACTAGTTTATCTGCATAAGGCAGAATTGAGGCTCAGTTGGAAGCATTAGGCAAACTCATTGGAGTTTGATAAAGGATCGAATATGATTGTATCATATTTGATGTTGTTTCATATATATATGCAATGTTTGAAATGATGAATTACTAATCAAACCGAGGTTTAATGAGCTGGTTATTGTAAAAGGCTTATCATTGGAGCCAAACAATGGCTTGACAATGATGTTTGGTTTGATCAGTGGGAGTGTAAATAATAGACATGTTAAATATGTTTGTTTGCTCTGTTAATATCATGCATGAGTAGTTTTGGGGGATGTGATTTCAGAGTGTTAGTACAAATTAAGAAGTACTAATTTTCTGGGGTTCAACTTTTGAAGCTATTCATGGCAGATGTGAGTTGTTGTATGGTTGACATGACTTGAGTGATCACAAAGGGATTGGCTTAATACGTTGGACAAGGAACATGATAAGTGGAAATTCAAAAGTGGGAGAATGATACCTAAACATGGGTTCAAACCAATTAGGAGTCATGGCCATGTCAATAACTGATCTCCTAGAATTAAGGGAAAGGGAGACAGGTTGAATAAGTCTCAATGTCCGAGGAATGAAATTGAGAGACAAAGCATGGTCAATAAGCCATTGGCAGTAGGAGTATTCAAGGATCATGTCTCTAAGATGGGAGTGCTTGAATCTCTAGAATCTGCTGAAGTGTGGGAGTGAGAAAAACTTGATGTAAGTCACATGTATATTTCAAATATGTCTTCGAATGTTATTTATGTTGTTCACTATCAAGACCTACTGAATCATATGCGCTTGTTGAGCCTATTGGTTGTCTGAGTTGCTGACTGTATGCATGTATATGTCTACTCTAGTGTCTTGATGATTGGACATGAATAATTCGAGGGATGCAATTCGATGAATGCATCAGGATCTTCCAAAGTTGATCCATGAAATGACTGTTTTGAATGAATGAAGGAATATAAATTCATTGAAAAGTCTAAAGTTTCTTTCTACATATTAGTTTTAAGTATTTGTGGTTTCAGGGTGCTTGTGTTGTCTATAAACACATGATTTTCTGGAGTTCAAATATTTAAATTAATTATAGTAGTTGAAAGGAAGTTAGTATGCGTGAAACTTGATGTGATCACATGAGGTATCAGTGTTGTGAAAGGCATGACTTTGATTATAATGTTTAGTCTGTGTCCATGTGGGAGAATGTTGGATACCTAATTGGACTTGACTAACATTATAAGTATATATAAATCTATCTTACTTTTAATCATCATCTGCTGCAATTGCAGCAGAGTTTTATACACAGATTACTACACACGCATGCAAATAAACAAAACAACTGGAAGTTGCATCCTTGCTGTTTATGAGTCATCTGTCAGTAAACACATGCAGTGGCCTTGCTGTCCACTATGCATAATCATACATGCTTATGCGTGGGAACCATATTCCAGTCTGTAAAGCACAATGCACTGCATGTGGATCATCATGACATAGAGTGGATGAAACAGCAGATTGACTTGGGTTAACATTATCAACTGCAGTAACTGATTTCCACGATAGATGGAAATCAGATGAAATCTGTGTATATATATATAATCCAATTCCCTGCTTGTGAAGAATCGTTCTGAGATTAAGGGTTCTATCACCTTTGGAACATAAGGTCTTAAACAAGTAGAAGAATTGCATTTCAACAAAGAAGGATGACTGCTCCAGGTATCATATATAAATTGCATGAATGTAATCTGGGATACTTGTTATACATCAAGTTTATATTTATATCAGTTTCTAACAAGTATTGCACAAATGTGAGAGGATTGGTGCTGAGATTGCTTGAGGCCATATCAGAGAGTTTGGGCTTGGAAAAGAACTGTATTGTTAAGGCATTGGGGAAGCAAGGGCAGCATATGGCTTTGAATTACTATCCACCTTGTCCACAGCCAGAGCTGACTTATGGATTGCCTGGACATACTGATGCCAACCTAATCACCGTCCTTCTCCAAGATGAAGTGCCTGGATTGCAGGTCCTTAGAAATAGCAAGTGGGTTGCTGTCAACCCTATTCCCAACACTTTCATTGTCAATATTGGTGATATGATGCAGGTAAACACTATATCCAAAATGTATTATGTTTTGGTGTATCTTATCAAACAAAATTTCGTCATTAGATATTGGTCAATGGATCATGGATGAAGGATCTAATGACTAAAATATAATACTACTACGCTTCAATGTATTCTATCTTAATTGATTTTTGGTTATTGGATTGTTGACCAAGGATCCAATGGCCAAAGGATCACATGGGGTATACAAATTCTAAGAGCATATTGGAAAATCCCCCCACGGCGTGAAATCTTGATTTCTTTGTTTTTTTTTTTCTCACTTGATTAGTTACATGAGACATGAAATAATAGATGATGGTATCACTCCCAAGATAATTAAGCTTATTTATTCCTAGCAAGCGAGACTTGTCCAAGTAGAGGGACAAAGCTTTTGTGACACGTGTAAAATTTGAAATTGATTTTGAACATTTTTACCATTTTATTTGGTATCAGGTAATTAGCAACAATCGGTACAAGAGTGTACTCCATAGAGCTGTGGTAAACAGTAACTCAGAGAGAATATCGATTCCAACTTTCTACTGTCCATCACCAGATGCAGTAATTGGGCCTGCCAAGGAGCTCATCAACTATGACCACCCAGCCATGTACAGGAACTTCACATATGCCGAGTACAATGAGAAATTCTGGAATAAAGGACTTGCAACTGAGTGCTGCTTAGACTTGTTTAAACCCGCTTGAACATGTGCGTGCAATTTCATGTCACTACCTTTGGACAAGTACACAAATGACCTCAAAAAATGGTCTACTTTAGTTTGAGTGTTGAGATGCCTTATATTTTCAGTAGTACGTATATTTATCTAAAATAGATATTGAAACTATTTTTATTTTTTATTTCATTTTTAAGTTTAAGAATAAATGCGAAAATAAAAAGTATGTAATTTACATTAGAATCAATAAAGTATCACTATTATGTCGATATTGTTGATGTCCATTTGAATTTGCTACAGTAATAAAGTGATTTGAGAATTTTACAATACTTGCCTTAATGTCATGGAGTAAAATTTTATCTTCTTGTATTTTCATCCCCTTCCCTTCTCCTCCTCTTACATATTGTTTTTTGTCATTTTCTGGTTATTAAAAAACTAACATAAAGCGTTGACGTGATTTAATCGTAACCATTCAAATAGGAGAAGAGAGAAGGAAAACTAAGAAGGAAAGATAATCCTACTCTCAATGCCATAACTTAAGGAGCTCCTGATTCCATCCACTAACGCATTGCCATATGTTATGATATCGTCTTCTAGAAGAAGACCAACTTTAAATATAAAATGGTGCAGTGAAGCCCCCAAAATAGAAGTTACACGAAAACAGATTAGTCTCATGCACAATTTCAGAATCGTGATGAATTTGAAAACCCTTTTAACCTCTCATGGTATATAACATTTCACAACAACATAAACGAGCATTCCAAACAAAAAATCAAAACTACAAGACAAGGAAAAAACAGCTGAAATGTCCACCATTAATGGAGAAGAGGAAGCTGACTCCCAATATGCTTTGCAATTGGCAAACGTATCAGTATTGCCTATGGTGCTTAAAGCAGCTTGGTGTGCTTGACATTATCCACAAAGCTGGCACGGGAGCCCTGCTTTCGCCTTCCCAAATAGCGTCTCAGCTTCGATCTCTCCACAATCCGGAAGCCCCTTCAGTTCTTGATCGCATGTTTCGCCTTCTTTCTGCTTACTCTATTCTCACTTGCTCGACAATCCAAGCTAATGGGAAGGTTATTAGGGCTTATGGGTTGGCACCCGTCTCCAAATACTTTATTAAGAACCAGGATGGTGCGTCTCTGGCACCATTACTCAATTTGTGCCATGACAAGGTCATCCTATATAGCTGGTACTAGTACAACCTTTTACAAAACCCTGTTAATTTAATCAGTTTTGTTTGAACTGACAGTATGACACGTGTGCAAAAACTTTTCATGTTGTGTTATAAACGAGTTATTTATGTATACGCGTCAAACTATTATTGATTTGCAAGTAAAGAACCGAACAAAGTTCATTTCTTTTGCATCAGTGCAGCCATCAACATATGTCACCATTCCTGCAGTTACCATTTGAAAGATGCAGTTTTGGAAGGACTCCCATTTAGCCAGGCCTATGGAATGAATGTGGTGGATTACATTGGTAGGGATGACAGACTTGGTGGAGTGTTTCAGGACTCAATGAAAGAGTTTAACCTCATTTTTATTAAGGAGAATCTTAAGATCTACACAGGTTTCGAAGGTCGAAGTACACTGGTAGATGTGGGTGGTGGCGACGGTACTATTCTTAACATGATAATCTGCAAGCACCCTGTCATCAAGGGCATCAACTATGATTTGCCTTCAGTTGTTGAAAAGTCTCCCTCCCATCCCAGTATGATATAAATTTTTCACTAACCATTGGACAATTTCGTGTAGCTCTTCGTAGTTCACTTTGCTTTGCTAACTTACTGAAAGAGTTTTGCTTCAGGTATAGAGCACATTACAGCAGATATGTTTGTGAGGATTCCGAAAAGCGATGCCATTTTCATGAAGGTGAGGTTTCTGAGAATTATTCGACTGCTTATTTACAAAGCAAGTTCAAAAGCAAACATCTACTTCGGCTGAACCAAAATTTTTAATACAACTATGGGCACTCTAGCTTGTTTACCCCTACAATTAAGTTTCGTGTTCAAACCGATCCAACCCAATATCATTCAACTAGTTACACTTTCGACAGCTTTCAACTAATGCAAATGATTTTATTAACAATGGATACTACACGGTTGGGATGACGATCGATGCTTGATGATACTGAAGAATTGCTATGAGGCCTTGCCAAACAACGGAAAAGTGATAGTGGTGGATATGGTGATACAAGAAGCCCCTGAAACAACTCTTTCTGCTAAAAGTTTGTTTCTGTTTGATGTGTGCCTAATGAATACCAATGTGATGGGAAAGGAGAGAACAGAGAGAGAATTACAAAGTTTGGCAAAAGCGGCAGGATTTTCAGACATTCGAGTTGCTTGTTCCGCTTTTACCTTTTCCATCGTGGAACTGTTAAAGAATATGTAGTTTCCAGTTGGATATGTTTTGTTACTGTAATCTTTTGAGTTTCAAAAACATTATACTAAACTTTCATTCATTGACGAGATAAGTATACTTAACAAGAAAGGAACATATAAGAGCAAAACAATGGGATGATGGATTATAATCTGTCAAAGTCTTAAAAACTCCAAACTGACCTAATTACAACAGTCGGGCATTGACACATCGTCTCTCTCCATCTCTACTGACGTTCTATCTGAATCGTTACATGACTGATATTATATTCTCTCTTGATGTAGTCTACAACCTTTTCCAGCACCACATCGGCATTAGCATCCGGCTTAACGATAACATGACAAGCCATTAACACCTTCCCAACAGTTATCGCCCATATGTGCAGCTCGTGAATGGCAACTACCTCATCCATCTCGCAGAGACCTTTCTCAATCTTTGTGGCATCAATCTCTCTGGGAGTGCTCTCCATCAAAACCTCCAAAATGTTCCTCAACATCCGGATTGTTGTCGCCAGCACGATTATTGAAAATACAAGAGTACATATCAGATCAATAATCTTCCACTCTGGCTTGTACCAGATAAGCCCTCCACCAATCATCACTCCAATACTCTGAATGGAATCGCCAAGTACATGAAGATAAGCCCCCTGCACATTGATGTTTCGTTGCTTCTTCTTTTTACCTTCTGGTTTCTTTTCACCTTCAGAGCTATGATTGAGCAGAGGTTCTGTGATGTTAATTACATCGGTATGATGGTGCTTGTCGTCATGATTCGAGTGTGCCTCATGATGATGAGAGTGATGTGTTGTCACAGTAATCCCATGGCTATGGGTCTCATCATGATCCTCATGACTATGATTATGATCACCATGTCCATGACCATGCCCACCATGGCCATGTCCATGTCCATGTCCGTGATCGTGCCCATGATCATGACCCAATAAGAGTGCCATGGCGATATTAACCAGTAAACCAAACGCAGAAACAAGAAACATGAGAAAGCCCTCAACTTCACCAGTTTCATGGATAAGTCTTGCAATGGCTTCATAAACAAGGATCCCAGCAAGCAGCCAAATCATCTGAATGGAAACAAGAGCACCTAGTATTTCAATCCGGAAGAAGCCATACGACTGACGAGGAGTTGCCTCCCATCCTGATGCCCAAAGTGAGAACAAAGAAATTGCAAATGCGGCAACATCTGACAACAAATGAGCCGCATCAGTGAGAATCGCAAGACTGTTGGCTTTGATACCCCCAACAACCTCCACACTCATGAAAATGACACAGAGGACAACCGCTATCAAAAGCTTCCGCATGGATGCTGACCGTTCCTGTGCATCTTTGGAACTAGTTTTAGCATCAGAAAATCCGCACGGTGCATCCCCACAAATCTTGGTCCCACACAAGCTCGTATCTGTAGCTGGCACATCTCCACCTACTTCAACAATATGCGAATACCCAGAATTTTGAGCTTCCATCTGAAAGGCAATAAGAAATTGTAAGAGATGATGAAGCCTTAGTAAATTCTGGCAAATCTTTTTGTCAGATATAACCATACGAATCATATAGTAAATAATAAAAACAAGCTTGAAAACAATAACAGCGGGAAAAGGACAACATAGAGCTAACTCAACGAATATAAGGCAGCAGACAAAAACGATATAGAGAATACAAGCACCTCAACAAGCATCTTATTGGCTGTCCTGAAAATCAATAGGAGCAAAAGAAATATGTGTTCTCTTATGTCACCTCCCTAACTAGTTTATTTGAATAACAGACGCTCAACAGAACACTCGATACATACACAACGAATGTAATGTACTCTGCCCAATCCGATATTTACCCAACCATCTTCCAGATATCGAAAACCAACCCACTTAAGGTATATTTGTCTTCCCAACAATCATAATCACAGGTTAGACAGCGTCTACAAATACTGGACTTCAAATCCGAAAATTTGCTCAGACGCCAAACCTACAAGAAGTGTACAACCAAAACTATGCAACCCGAATCAAAGCCACAAACAATCGGAGGGAGAAAGTACTGGAAATTTTGGGTAGAGCTCCTTCATATACGTCAAGCACCGTGACCCCTTCGACAAGAACATATGGTGTGAAGCATAAATAATATACATCACTGCAACATTAATGCTTATACAATAACTAGTACCTACTTAGTTGAAGAAAAACACAGCATACAGCTACCGCCACATCACGAAAATTCAACTGAGATACATTATACATAAGAATAAAATAAAATTTTCACGAGGGATACATGAATACAATAAATAGGGGTACGATTGAGCAATCCTCTGGCAAGCAATCAACAGAGAATGCATACCTTAATCAGAGAACATAAAAATTATATAAATTATGAAACTTTATCTTTCAAAAACCCAACTGGCAACCAAGAAATCTTTACACTGGTGGGCAACGAGTGCATTAATACAACCAAACAAAAATCACGAGACCCACAAGGAATATCACCAACAAAGTGCAGAAAAACAGAGCAGAATCCAAAACATGTAATCAAAACCAACAGACCCAAACGAGATAATATTAAAAACTTAACATCTCCCTCGATTTTGAGAATCTGGGCAATTGAAAAGACGTCGAATTTATGAATTCCGCCACATAAAAATCGAAACTTGAACACTTAATGAATCAAGAGAAAGATAAAGGGTTAGAGAGAGTGATACCTTTCGAATGCGGTATTGCCCAGAAGGGAAAGGTTGATGCTTGGAACTTGATACATAGGCATCCCATATATATAATGGGCTTAGAATCCCATCTTTGGGTGTGGAGAAGGTTCCTCTGTCCAATTGGTGATGATTTGCATTCCTTGTTTGTTTCTCATTCAATGACAATTAAGGACTGATTTTATTTTTATTATTTTGCCTTTAAAAGGCCTTCTGCCTTTTGGACCGCCAACACGTGGAATGGTTTTTTGGGTATTTTAATCCTTTCAAGACTCTGATGACGTTCTTGTCATAAAAAATAAATTAAAAAATTAAAAAATTAAAAAAAAAAGTCTAATAACATTTGGTATTTTTGTTTTGATGGAAATAACATTCGGTATTTTATTAAATGTCTAACTTGTGTAAGAGATTTAGGTTGGATTCTCGTTCAAAACAAATTTGAACCATATTATTATTAGTTCATTGTGAGTTTTAGTCTACCCCTCCTCCTGTAGTATAGATAGTATCATTTGTTCAAAAAAATAAAAAACTTGTGTATTGATAGTTTTGAGTTCGATTTATTCCTTTATTGTTCGTAGAAAACAAGTAAAATAAATTGATCTTACTTTAACATGACTTAAATCTAATCCCAAAACAAAGCAAAAACCTAAACAACTAGGAAATCCAAACAAAGATGGTAATCCTTTGTGATACGATTTTGA
The DNA here is from genome assembly GCF_963583255.1 of Pyrus communis. Classification (NCBI taxonomy): domain Eukaryota; kingdom Viridiplantae; phylum Streptophyta; class Magnoliopsida; order Rosales; family Rosaceae; genus Pyrus; species Pyrus communis. The sequence continues at coordinate 18,753,240 of NC_084815.1, read as the reverse complement.
CTCGGATAACAAGTTAGGACTCATTTGGAAGTATTTTTAAAATGATTGAAAGCACTTTTATTGAAATTGATTTTTGGTTCCAATAACACTTTGTTTTTTGGAAGAAGCATCAGATATATGTTTCTTGGATGAAGCACTTAAAGTGCTTTTTCAAAATCCACTTGAATTTTTGCTAAGGATTAGGTTAAAAAACATTTTCACCAAAAATGCTTTCAATCATTCTAAAAGTGTATTTAAAAAATTTAGTCAACTTGAGAATACGAATGAGGCTAAATTCCCATTTATTAAATTTTTTGAGTTAACGTATCCATGCACAAACACACATTAGAAGAAGAAAAAAAACATATAATTTATGACAAACATACTATCGATATCCTAACCTTTAAACTAATCACATGGGAATTTTCTACTCTCATCCACAAGTTGTCTTTTACTAACTCTGAAGGACACTAAATGCACAGCAATGAATTAAAATACAAATTCCATAAACCAACTAGTTCCAATAGAAATATAAATAATAAAATAAAGAGAGCAAATTGCCACACGTGTACAGATGTGGCAAGAGACTAGTAATGATCATCCATAATTATAATTTTGATTGTTTGAACATAAGGGTAGAGTTGTCTTTTTACTGCATTTTTGGTTAACAGAGAAAACAAACATAAGAGTAGAGTGTACGACACCTAAATTCCAATGTCTTGTCCAAAAAGAAAGATAAAAGAATCAGTCTACTTGTCACATTCCGGATTCCAAATCCAAATAATGAAGCTGAATAATACCAAAACTGAAGCGACAATTGATTAGGGTTTGGCCTAGTGACTCTGTGGATTGTCTTGGTCGTTAGATTCTTCTCATTGCGTCTTGAGTTAAATTTTATCGCTCTACTTAGTGTAGATTATTGTAGAATATCGTTTTTTTTTTATATTTTAAATCTAGTGACACTTGTCTTCTTAATGTTAAAAGAAGTTTCAAATTCGATTCCCCAATGCCGAGATAGTTTCCATCAAGTTCGACTCCCTCATTCCCAATTGATCACAATTGCTTGAAGTAAAGCTTTCGCTTTATCTTCCAACAACCGCTACGATGGAGCCTTAGGGACCAAAAAATAAAGTATAAAGATTGTAAGAGAAGAGAAAACAGAGCTCTATGGAATACATGGATGAAGAATTTTACAACCAACAACAAAAATCGGAGGTAGTGGTTTGTACATACTGATTTCCATCCGTCTTCTGGAAACATACGAAGTATGATTCAAGAAACAAAAAGCCTAATCGAGGAAACAAAATGCTGAGAGCAGAACTACAGCAGAGCTTCCTTCTTTTTGGGTTCTAGAACAGGAGGGTCGACATCGATCCCCATATTAGCTGCAGTCCCTGCTATGATTCGCATTGCTGATTCTATTGTCGTGCAGTTCAAGTCCGGCAGCTTTTCTTGCGCAATTGTACGCAACTGATCGATGGTGACCTTTCCCACTTTCTCCATCTTCGGGTCTTTTGAACCTTTCTCCGCTCCTGCAGAGTGCATACCATTCAGCACAGATGAACAACTATTGCACAACTATGGTATTCAAATGCTAGTAAGGACTAAGGAACCGCATTTAATCAAGAAAAGATTTTTACGTGATTGGTCCGATTATGATCATATATGTGATGGCATACTATAACAAAGCCGAACTATTTCAACATGTCCAGATTAGTGATATTTCCAAAACAGTGGCCAAGACTTGATTTATAGCAGATATGACAGATATAATCAATGAAAATTCTCCAGTGTACACCGGAGCATACTAGAAGTCCTTGTAATCAAAACCAATTATTGTACAACAGATCAAAGAGAATAACAATCGAAGCCACAAGCATGAAGGTAAGCTTGCCACTTATACTTGGATTTGTCCTAGCATTCCAGCTATAGGTTTAAAACTTAATCGAATGAGAAAGAATGCCTAACCAAGTGTCAGATGAAAGCTCAATGGCCAATTCATAACGGCTGACTCCACATTCCTCACATTAATCAAAATTTCCTCATTTTCTTCATGTAATGCAAAATGCTCCCAGTTTTTAACACAGAAACATATATACATGAACTATACACACCAATACTAATTGGCAAAAGACAGGGTCCGCCAGCCATGAAGACATCAATACCCATTTAAAGATTTCAATCTACTACATCTTCCACTCATTTTTCTTGTTTGTTGATAAGATATAACATTCTCAACAAATTGTGAACACACAAAGCTTATCACAAGACATCTGCATTTATCCACTGGTTGAGCAGCAGCATTTAGAAAATAAACACGGCGACATATCTTCCGATGCAACGAAATGCCAATGTATGAGCAAAATTCAAAGAACCCCACATCAAACAGATAGATGGCACAATGATATAACAGAAAACAATCATACCTGCAGCCTTAAGAAGTAAAACCGAAGCAGGTGGGGTCTTCAGAATGAAAGTAAAACTCTTATCCTGGCATCAAAAAATCTGATACCAAAGTCACAATCTTGCAAAAATTAAGGAAAGAGTTGGAAAAATTATACCAAATTCGCAACGCAGACTAACATCGTAGACGGTGATTTCAACTGGAATGACATAGCCGGGCTTGTCCGCCGTCCTGGCATTGTAATCCTTACAAAAAGCCATGATATTTACACCCTTCGAACCCAGCGCCGGGCCGACAGGCGGAGCCGGAGTCGCCTTCCCGGCCTCCAACGCCAGCTTTATCATTCCAATCACTGCAAAACCGAAAACCCATCAACGAAATGAACTCAAATTCGTCGGAGGCGAAGCAAAACAGTGACTTTGGAATACCCTTTTTGGCTTTTCCGCCGGGCTTGGCTTTCGGTGGAGCCATGGCGGTGACGCTGAGGCGCCTCCGCGTGTGGAATTGGAGGGAGCTGGTGGGGTTGGAGGAGAACACGCTGCTTATGCTTATCGGCGAGCCCCAAAGGGAGGAAGAGAGCTGACTCCTCACATTGTCGCGGCTGTTGGTATTCTGCGAGGAGAGAGAGGAGAGGACGTGGTGGGAGGTAGACACGGAGGACGCCATGGGAGAGGTTTGAGTTCACTGAGCAGTTTCTCAGCAGGAAGTCAGAGTTTTTTGGATAAAACCCAGTGGAGTCCTATCTTCCAAGGCCAAGAGACGACCCGAATCTCTATAACGCAGTGGAAACGACGTCGTAATAGCAGAGTAGTTGTTTGCTGGTTTTAGCGCTTAGCAGTGAGCAGTTAAATACGTTTTGGGCTGGGATTTACGTGGGCCTAATTAGCCCATCGGAGGTGAACAAATTAAGTCAACGTGGAGTGTATGCAGTGTAGATTGGAGAGAGAAACACTAATCCAATGCATTGTTTGGTGATCCACAAGATCAATTTAGTTGGGTTATTTGGGTCCCTAGGTTTAGATATTGGGGTCGAATTAGTTGGGTTTAATTGTCCCAACTTCTTGAAAGGATTAGTTACACTAATCCAACAAAAATGCACATGATATGAAATTACGGTCGGATTGATTATGTCCAATACCTATCAATTTTGAGTACCAAACATAACGTTGAATTACACCAATCCAAATCTAATGCTTATTAGCATGCACAACATGTAAGCTTAGTAGTTTTTAGGGCCAACAGATAGATAAGAAGAAAATTTCTCCTTTCTAATCCTACAATTTTTGAGGATGATAGAAATGAGTAAGTTTTCTTATTGACTAATCTATATCCTCCCTCCAAGTTTATCACAATTTTTTTATTTTTTCCTTCAACATACGCTAAAAATAATATCTAACTATCTTTTGTGTTCCAATACAATTTTTCATTCCAAACGAGGCCTCTATTTGGTCAAGTCCCATTCCTTAGAAAGTTGGACAATTGTCCATTTTAATTAATCAAGTTCCATTCACCAAATAAGGCACAATAATGTAATCAGAGTGTCCATGAATTTCTCCCAAAAAGGGACAGAGAATTAAGGTAGTAAAATATCCTGTAAACACATTTGTTTACGTGAATAGCTCAGTAGCTAACTGCATTCTTAATACTGGGAGATGCAATAATAGAGACTGCACATGGTTTAGTTGGATGCAATATGGAATTTCTTTCACCAAATTATGTCCCTTTTTTAAGCTAATCAAACCAACAAGTAAATTGTTTCTTAAAAGTGAAACTAAAGAACCGCTCACTTTTGGCATGCAAAATACAACACTTAGTGCCGGTGTTTTAGCTTTACGCCGTTCAACATGAGCAACCGATATCAGACCCCTTGGCAACACAAGTTACAAGTACAGCAATTACAAACCATCATCTTTAGATACATCGTAAGCTTGTGAGAAACTCTCGATTTTTCAATTAAATAATATGATAACATGTTCGCAATACAACTCTAAAAGTTGTGTAAGTAGTTCCACAAAACCCAAATTAAAGAAGGAGATAAAATACGGGAGTACAACATACCTAAAATAATTAGAAACTAGTATATGCCCACACACAAAGTGTGTGAAGTGTTTTATTTTTATTTTTTAAATTGAATGAGAGACGAAAAGAGTGAGAGATAACATAGGAGTGAGAAGAGATTGAGAGAGGTTAATTTTTTTTAATTTTTTTTTAAATTAGAGATGTTAGAATCACATGTAGATGATGTTTAAACAAAAAACAGCAAAATTTTGTTTTATCAAATTACGTTACTGCTCTTTAACTTTTTTGTTGTGATAGAACAATAAATAGTATTTTCATCATCTTTTGATTGACAAAGAAAATTTTATAAATATGTAGTATAGATATATTTTGACCCATTAAACAATCAACTTTCATATTCGTATCGGGGTTCCTTTCCATGCTATCAAAAGATTTAAAACTAGTGAAATATAGGCAGCAAAATTGACACGCGACAAGTTAAGATTCCACAAAACAATCATGTAGGTTTGCACAGATTGATTCTAATCCGATACTTAGTTTATGGCGACAAGAAAAAATGACCTAATCTTATTAAATTTGACCGGCCAACAATATTATGCAAGCTCCAAGGAATCTTTATTTTTTATTTTAATAAACTTGTCCATCTATTATCTATATAGCCATCCATCTATGCGGTGTTTTCTGCAACACAACTCCTTCAGATACATTCAAATTCAGTCCCTCTCACTCCCTCTACATCCATGGCGTTCTGTGTTGGTATTAAGATGCAGAAATGGTCATGCAAAACCCTAACGACAGTGTTAGTCCTTGTACACTGCATCAAGATCTTGGTGATAGTGGCACTTAGCCATCTGGGAATTCTCCAACCTTTCCAACAGATGACTGAACCAACTACTGACTCCGTGGAAAATCATCCCACCAATTCAATACTTGTGTTTGACCGTTTGTACCCGTCGATAGCCGCGGTGCCTCTCCATATACTAACAGCATGTATCAAGAGGCTTCCAGTGGTAGAGTTTGGTCAAGTTTTTGAAAAAATCACAAAGCATGAAACTCAGGAGACAAGATTCAGTTTTGTTTTGTATACCCACTTCACACCTATCACAGGTTTGCTAGATGGTCTATCTACCAGCATCCATGTATTATTCCTTTCAATCATGTCTAGCTCAGCTTGCATAGCTTTCATCCAAGACAAATCTAGAGCAGCCTCTTCATAATTCTCGGGTTCCATAATGCAAACATTACACTGTGCAATGACTTCATTCAAGGATCTCCATTTCTTTGGGGTAAAATCATAGCTCTGTGATAGATCAATCTTTGAGCTTGAACCATCAGCATTAGAACTCAAACCATCTTGTGAAGTATCAAAAATGACCTCAGGGAGTACAATTTCATCTTGAACATTTGACCCTTGAGTTAGTTCAGATTCTGCTATATCAGTAGTAATTGATACATTGGACTGTTTTCCAGAGCTGTCATTCCAATCCCATCTAGCACTCTTATCAAATACTACATCTCTAGACAATATAATTTTATTAGTGATAGGATCAAATAACCAGTATCCTTTCTCACTAGTTCCATACCCCACAAAAACACATTTGTGATTGTTGCACTCAAGTTTGTGTCTTAGATTCATGTGAACTTGAACATAGCATACTGACCCAAAAATCTTCAAGTGTGCAATTCCAGGTTTTCTTCCACTATAGAATTCAAAGGGAGTCATCTTATCCAAAGCCCTAGTAGGACACCTGTTGAGGAGATATACTGCAGTATGCACAGCTTCCGCCCAAAACTGGTATGGCATGCCTTTTTCATGTAGCATAGTTTTTGCCATTTCCACCACAGTTCTATTCTTTCTTTCTAACACACCATTTTGTTGTGGTGTTGTGGTGTGTATGACATGGTTAGTTGCCTTTGAATACCAGAAACATTGCAATAGTCATTGAATTCAGAAGACATGAACTCACCACCTCTATCACTTCTTAGATACTTGATCTTGTATCCTCACTACAATTCTGTCATTGCTTTGAACCTTTTGAAATACTCCAGTGCCTCAGATTTGTACCTCAGAAAATAGACTCATGTCATTCTAGTACAGTCATCAGTGAACAGAATAAAGTACTTGTTTCCAGCATTTGAAACAATTTGCATTGGACCACAGATATCTGTATATACCAATTCAAGTGGGAATTTAGCTCTCCAAGCAGATTCTCTTGGAAATTCATCTCTATGTTGCTTCCCAAGCATACATCCTTCATAGACATTCTTGGAATTTTCCAAGTGAGTTAGTCCATGAACCATTTCTTGCTCCTTGAGTTGTAGCAAACTCCTTGTGTTTAAATGACCTAGTCTCTTGTGCCAAATCTGGGTACAATGGGATACACTAGCTTTTAATGCTAGTGGTGTGACAGGCATCCTAGTTAAGGGAAAGCATCTGTTGCTAGTCATTTGAACTTTAGCAACCAGTCCATTCAAGTTTCAGCTATCAAAGATACAAACTGCATTACCACCAAATAGTAGATAGTAACCATCTTCCAACATTTGCCCCACACTTAGGAGATTTTCTTCCAAGCCAGGCACTAGCATTACTTCTTGTATGTGCTTTCTTCCCATCTTAGTTTCAATGACTAGTGTACCTATTCCTGCTACACTCACAACTTCACCAGTTCCCATTTTTACTTTTGCATTCAGGTTTCTACTCACATTCACCAGCAAGCTTTCATTTCCTGTCATGTGGTTGTTACAACCACTATCAATATACCAAGTATTATTGACCTTCATCTGAGACACAGAATTGCAAGCAAAGAATAAGGTTCCCATATCATCAACTTGATTTGCATAGTTGGCCTTCTGCACCACTTTGTTCCCATTACAGTTTCTGGTTTCATGACCAAATTTATTGCAATTTGCGCATTTAGGTTTTCCTTCAGACCAGCACTTTCCATAGTGCAATTTATCACAATGTTTGCAAGCTGTTTTGTTCGAATCATGAGAATTATTCTGCTTAAAGATAAGATTGGGCATATTATCCCACTTTTTCCTTTTGTTCTTCCAACTTTTCCCTGACTTTTAAGTACCAGATAACCCACTGAGTTTTTGAAACTTAGACCCAACATTTAGACTAGCAAATGCCTTTTCAGTAGAGTGATCAGCATGCATATCAAGCCTTTGTTCATAACCCTTCAGAGAGGCAACCACTTCTTGGATTTCAAGGGGTTCAATATCCTTTGAATGTTCAATCACAACACAGATAGAGTCATAACTTCTAGGCAAGCTTATAAGTAATTTTTGAACAACCATCTCCCTAGATAGTTCTTCACCATAACCTCTCATTTGATTCATGATGTCAAACAATTTAGTAAGGTATGCAGATAAGGATTCATCATCTCTCATCCTAGTATACTCAAATTCTCTGCGTAAACCTTGTAATTTCACATTTCTAACCTGTTTATCACCTCTGAATTCTTGCTGTAGGATATCCCAAACTCCTTTGGAGGTTTCTTCATTAGAAATCCTGGGAAAAATCTGATCAGTCACAGCTTCTTGGATCAACCCAAGAGCTTTAGCATCCTTCATTATGATCTCCACAACGTTTGTTGAAATTTCAGTAGCTACATCCTTCTGCTTCTTTTCATCAGCTATCACAACCACAGTAGATGATTCTGGGATAGCGAACCCAGTCTCTACAAGCTCCCACAGTCCATGAGACCTGAGAATGGCTTGCATTCTGATATTCCAGAATTCATAGTTCTCGCCATTGAAAATAGGAGTGCGAAGTTCAAAACTCATTGATCCAGCCATATTAGACTCAGATCTTCGATTTTGGAGATTTAAGAAACGCAATTCTTCAGCGATGAAGCTCAAAGCAAGCGATTCACTGAAGAACCCAGAAATCACAGATTCACGCCCAGATTAAAACGATGAACCTAGCTCTGAGGCCATGTTAAAGTTTTATGAAGAAGCAGAGCACGAATCAAAAAGGAATCAATAAGATTTTGATTTCTACTCAGAAAACGTGAAGAAAATGAAGGTGCGAAGAAGAAGAAGAGATCTCTTTCTTTTCTCTGATTCTATTCAGCTACGACTGAATTGATGATGCTACAAAACATAGAGTGAGGAGAGAGATATAGCCGTTTGAAGGCGCACTCACACACTCACGTGCTCATCACATGCTCACATATAAGTGAGTTGTTATACCATGAGACACACATCTAGCCTATTAGCTTTGATTTAATCTAAGCCTTACATTTCAAACTAAGAGCAACAACTTTGAATTACAAAGAAAAACAAAACACTTTCATCAGAAGGCAGCTGCAAAGCTTAAACATCAACAGAGAAGTCATGAAGTGAGGGAACAGTGCAACTGTGATCATTTGTTTCACAGGGAGTGTTTAGATGGTTGGGTGAATCAAGGGCAGGTGACGTGCCCTTTGTGCAGAGCTGTGCCGTTTCCGGCCACTAGTGAAAAGACGAGCTGCAGCGGAGGAAATGTATGGACGGTAGACAGGGATGCTTACTTTGAACTTTTGATAGGTTAGAACTTAGAACTTAGAATTTCATTGTGGGATGAGTAAATTTTTGTTAACTCTTTCGGCCGGCCCAGGCCCACTGCTGGCAGGACGACCGTCTAGGGCTCAAAAAAATTAGGGGTACTAAAATGATTAATATGGCATATTTATATATGTTTTCCTAAGAGTATAAATTTATAAAATTTGGTTTAATGACAAAGAAATTTAACTAGAACCAATGATTTTGTTGTTTGAAATTAATGAGAAGGTTTCGGGTTCAAAACACTATGTGTGCTTATTTAAATTCCAATTTTTACAAAAAAAATTTCATAATAGTATAAATTTATAAAATTTGGCTAAATGATTAGAAGTTTAATTAGAAACAATGATTTTTGTATTTAAAATTAACGAGATATCATAAGTTCGAAATGATATGTGCATTTTTATTTTTTTTTCAATTTTTACGAATTTTTGTTTGGTTGTTAATTTATTTTTAATTACTAGCTAGTAACTATGTGGATTGCTATTTTTGTCTTTCCCACAAGCCTCCCAAACCGTAAATTTTTTCTTTTTTTTTTATTTAAATAGTTTGTACAAAATTACTAGTTTTTGACTTTTTAGGTAACTCAATAAAATGAGTAGCCCGTTATATAGAGAACGACTTAAGTGAAATAAGCTTATTGTCATATAAAGTCTTCAGTTATAAGATGAGATTATGTATTAGACTTTTTCTATGTCACCGTGTATTAGTTGCACGAATTGTCATGATAATAAATATGATAAATCTCTCAATAAGGTATAAACAATTAAGTTTAAACTGAACTTGAAGATGAAATTCGGAAATGGATTCGCTCTGGAACTTAGGGATCAATTCATCTGGGTCGCACAAATTCAATTCAACAGTTCTTATTAACTCATTTTTCTGACCCACCACACAAAACCAACGACTCTGATTTTTTTTACACACCAATCAACAGTCCAGATAATTTGATCCCTAAGCTCCGGACACTTAAGGCCTAGAACAGATCCAATTCCAAAATTCCAATGGCTTAGCTTTTGGGAGCCACAGGGGGCGGAAATGACAATGAGTACCCATTGTAATGAAATATATGTTCAATGAGTCCCTGGCTTCTTTTTAGTCCAGTGGAAGAGGTTGAGTCGTCATGTCAGATTCGATGGCCTCCAGAAAAGCAGATGTTTATCGATCCTTGTGGTAGCTTCCATAGATGTTCTAGTTCTTCTAGGTACCGTTTGGTATGTAGGACGGGACGGAACGAAGTGGGACGAGGCGTTCCGTCCCACGTTTGGTGCGCCTAAAACGAGTGGAACGTGTTGTTCCAAGGGACGAGTTTTGGGTGAATTTTCGTTCCACCTCACCACTTGGAACGACTCGTTCCACATCCGTGGAACACAAAATTATAATATTTTAAGACAAAAATGCCCCCTCTCCCATTGTCTCTTTCCTCATATCTCAACCTCTCCGTCTCCTTCTTCTTCCTCCTCGCTTCTATCCAAGCCCTAGTTTTCCACGGCATCTCTTAATACTTAGAAAATGGGGAAGTCATCCAAAGGCAAGAAATCTGAGAATTTGGGGAAGGGAATGGTCACCCCCGTCCAAATCGCCTTCATTGTCGACCGATACCTCTGCAACAACAACTAATTGGTAACCCGCTCTCTTTTCAAAACTGAAACCTCTTCCCTCATCGCCAAACCGTCGATTTGAGAGGTACCCACTTGGTTTTTCCCGACAATTTGTTTGAAATTGGTTTGAAAGATTTCTTATTTGTCTGATTTGGGATTTAGGTTTTTTTTTTTGCAAGCGCCGAAGAGTTGGCTGAGCGTGATGAACACTTACAATGTCGGCAGAAGCCCCGCAGTCTCTGCACCTCCGACTATGGCTCCGCAGTCATTCAATCTTTTAGTTCTATTCCATCCAACGCATACCAAACACAAAATGGAACAACCGTCGTGTTCCGTCCTACATGTACCAAACATACACGGAACTTCCGTTCCGTCCCGTCCTGTCCCATCCCATCTCATCCCGTCCTGTCTGCGTACCAAACAGTACCCAAGATCACTTGGTTGGGTACATACGGTTGTATTTCACCCATAATACAGTCATATCACCCTGATAATACGTATTTTCACCTCCTGAAACTCTAAGTGTTGCCTAATAGTGAGATAAAAAACAAACACACACAATGTTGTACGTAATTTTTAGTCTACACAATTCAATAAGGATATGTTTGTTTTAATTCTAAATTTCAGTGGACTGGACTAGTCTACTTATTAATGTAGTCCAGTGTTTGTTTGACACGGGATTAGCCGGTAGTCGCTCCGACTAACCCCTTCACTAAAATTTCTTAGCGATAACCCCCAATTCTCACGGGATTGCTAAGCCCGTCTTCGGAAGTGTTACTCGCTCCTCATTCTTGTTCGTCCTCCTCTCCGGTCTTCCTCGCTCGTCCTCCTCGCTCGTCCTGCTCATCTTCATCTGGTAAATTCCAAATCCGACGACCTATTTCTATGATTTTGTTTTGTAGATTGTGAAATCATTATTGGGTTCTGATTGATTTTGTTGTTTTGGGTTCGAAATGTATGAAATTATTAATGGGTTCTGATTGATTCCTCGTATAATCCTTCTAGTTGTTATGTTTAGATATACCTTCTTATAATTTGAAGAAATCAAAATCAGTTATGATTTGGATGTTCGATCCTTTGATCTACCTTTTTGCCATATATCGAGTGAATTCTCCAGCCCCCTATTTGGATAGTCTAGTTTGAGATGATATAGTAGTTGATAGCTGTGAGTGTATCAATCATTTTTAATGTCCACCGGGGTTGCAGTTTTGCTGTAGCTTTGTATAATCATGATACTATATGATGCTTTTACCTTTGCCATTGCATGAGTTTCATCTGGTCCCATAGGGTCACAAGGTTAACTTAGTTGTTCCGTAGATGTTTGCGAGAAAATTGTGTTATCCTTGTTGTTTAGAAATAATTTCAATTTTTTATAAGAAAGATTGTCTATTTTTTGTGGATAATTTTAGTTTTCTTCAATTTTATGGTTTTGAGCACAGTAGCAGCATTCTTTCCTTTGACCATAAAGTATATGCTTGTGGCACAAGAGAAGTACCAAGTATCGTTTAGGTCCTTACCAATGCTTGTTCTCTCAGCTAACGCAACTGTATATATTTGGTGGTGACGATTTACTTCTATGAGGTATTTCATTATCTAATTTCTTCGAAGTGGTGGTGTTACTTGGTTTGCCAGATCTTCATGGATGAAGCCACTAGTTACATCATGATTATAGTTTTCTATTAAGTAGAATCATCATTTCTAGGTGTAGCGCCTCTTTTGAGCTTTTATTTGTGAAAGAGGAAAATTTCCTCTGTAACTTGTTAGAAATAGTCTAGTTGTGATCGTGACTGTATTGTATATAACACTTGTGGCTTTTACTTGTTCGTTCACACCCCATTTTGTTATTTCATTGTGTGTTGAGTTGGTGGTCCCATTTTTTACTGGTACCATGTGGTATGCTATGTTGAGGTTGGGGTTCTTGGGTTGTTTCGTTATGTGTCAAAAATTCGTGAGTGAAGGTGAGATGAGTGAGTGTGAAATGGTTGGCCATTCATGTCTAGTCTTGGTTTCAACACCCCTAGGCATTTGAACTCAGATTTCTGTCTTTAAGTATATGCATTCTTCAGATGCTTACTTAAAACCAACTTAGTAAAAAGGATTTAATATTAACAGTTGATCTCATTTTCTTTTAAGCTGACACGTCCCGATCCCGATGTCTGAAGGATAGCAGGATGGCCACGTGTTGGCCGAAACCCGAGGATGATGAAAGTTATTTAATGAATGTATATGCCGAGAACATGTGAAACATGCATGTAAATTTTGCGCAACTCGTAGGCCAATAAGTATGATCACCCGTAGGCAGAACAGTAACCACTAAATAAGCACAAAACATTGAATATAATATTTCCAACATACGTACATATATCTCAAAACATCTTCATAGTATATAGTCATCCATCATTTATACTACAAAGAAAATAAATTCGATAAAGTATGGTAATCCAAAATATTCTCAGTAAAGCATGATAATCATAAAGTGTGATTCTAATTTACTCATAAAACGTAACCATTAAATCATGCTTTTCATGCATTTTAAAAGAGGTACACTCACAGATACTCCATCATCGAAGAGCTGTATGAAAAAGGAAGGACGGAATCGTCGCTAATAATTGCACCTAAGCACATAAATGGTCCAATTAATAAAACTTTATTCAAACGATTGAATTTCAAAAAACGGACGTCATAAATGGATTCATAACGTCAAAAAACATAGAGGGGGACCTCGGGTACCGCCACGAGCCGTCTCAAGCGCCCTCACGCGCCGTCGTGGATCGCCAAAAAAGTCGTTGGCACCGCCTTGTGCTCCACAAGCCGGCATCGGCAGCCCATCATGCTCGGCCTGGGATCTGACTAGGTTGGGTCGGATCCAGGTCTGGGCTTGGGTTTGGTTCCTAGGCTTAGGCCTAAGGTATTGGGCTGGTAACCCGGCCCAAAGGGAAATGGGTTCTAGGTTTAACCCTGGGTTGGTATAACCGGGCTTAGGCTTGAAAGCCCGGCTCAAGGGTTTTTGGGTTGGGTTTACAAATGACTAGGTTTGGGTTTAGGGTTTAGTGGGTTGGGCTTGGGCTAATAAATGGGTTGGGGTTGGTAACCTGGCTCAAAACTCTAGGCTAGGGAACCTCGGGCTTCCGGGTTGGGTCAGTCGACCCATTCTTCGTCAGGAACGAAGGCCGGAACCTCCCGATCTCCAATCAACTCCATCTCACCATTTTACCCTCTGATCTACCTACGAAATTGAACATAGAAACAGGGAAGAGTTTCGTACCTGCGATACATAGTGAAGTGGCAGGAGTCGGCCGGATTCTGGGCTCGAACACCACGGGCTTGCTGGACCTGGATTCTCGGTTTCTCTATGCTTCACAGAGACGAGGGAGAGGGAGAGAAGATCCACCACGGTGATGGTGGTGTTGTCGTGTTTCCTCGGGTGTGTGGGTGGGTGTGTCGCCGGGAAGGGGAGAAGAGGGAGAGAGGGAGAGGTCTGTGAGAGTGAGAGAGATCCGAGAGAGTGACTCAGGGAGAAGAGAGAGAAGGGAGAGAGAGATAAGGAACTGCCACGTGGCAAGCAGAGAGAGGAGAACTTTAGGGAATCCAAAAAGGGGAATCCGGATATAGTAGAAAGTAAGAGAAAAAATGTAATTTTTATAGTTCCCTTAAGAAGAGATTTTTGCATATTTGGGATGGGGTTTTACATAAACAGTTTGATTCGTATTTGATTTAAAGAGGAAACAGATCTTTTGAACATTTCGTCTATTGACTTCCTAAGTTTCATGTTTCTTGTTATCAAACGTACTAGAAAGGTCGATATATAAAACATAAATACAATAAAGGCCATCAAGTGTTTAGAAACTTTCCCTATACTGACAATCTCAATATTGGCTTGTTGAGAAGTGACCTAGAACAAGACAATGATTGGTACTCTTGTGTTCGCATGGGGTAAGCTTTTGTTTCTGCCTTTTGATCTTGTTAGGAAATAGAAAGGAATTAGAAATATGCAAATAAAAAAGGAACATATTGTATTGAATAAGTTTACAACTAAATGAATCCAATGCCCTTGCTTTAAAAATATTGTGCTATTGTTGAGACCCCTGATGATTCTATTGATGGGGTTTCAGTTACATATTCTCACATAAAGCAATATACTTAGGACTAGGACAACATGAAGTTTTGCATCTTTGTATATTTCTCTGAGTTTACTTTCTTTTGATATTGCCTTGTATCATGCTTGCTTCTTTTGTCTAAGCTTAATTATGATGTCTAGTGGAAGAGTAAAGTTTTCTTGGAATGTGCTTTCACTTTCTATGTATGTAACAAGGACTTTTGTTGGTTTACATGGAAATGACTCATTAGCATTCCTTTTTCTTTCTTTTTTTTTAACAGGCAATTGGTTTGTCATTGAAACGAAATTAACCGGGTAGCACATATCAATAAAAGCATTCCAATCTAAGATCTAGATTCATCAATCAACAAAACCTAACAACATTAGCATTCCTGAATTCTGTGAGACGGGAGTTGTTGTTGTGCTAAACTTGGAGAATCTTGAATGCCATGCACTCAGTTTCGAGACTCAATTCAGTTCATAACAACAAGACTTCCGAAGACATCCTTTAACAACATTTTTGTATGAAGTATTTATTTCTTATTGTAACATTTGCTTGTAGAATATCTTATATATGTTCACACATGGCTTTTGGTGCAATATTTATTGTATTTATTTTCAAGTAGGCCTTCAAGTTTCAAACATTGGATGTAAAATTTATCAATTGATACAATTTTTCACGGTGTGGTATTCAACATTATTTAGGCATTATATTTTCTTTAGTTAAAATAAAAAGATCTATTTTTCACTTATTTATGTTATGCTACTTCTTAATCTGACACTGCACCAAACGTTTTACTAAGTTAGTTCCTAAAGCTAGTTCAATTCGAGACAGTCCAGTACAACAAACGCACACTAAGGATTGAATACCCGACTACCGGTAATCCGGAGTATCCAAACCTTTTTGCAATAAGGGATGTTGCTTTCAACACTATTTACAATAAGTAATCAAAAATAATATTTAATAAACAATACATTGTTGCTATTGTCTAGGCAAATGCCCATCGACGCATAACATCGCTTTATTTTATTGTCATGAAACAATTAAATTAAAACAACGATCAAAATTAAACATGAGTTATAAGAGATCGAAAAAAAAAATGTATAATTATTATTTTCCAATTATGTTGTTGCAACTTGCACATTGAGAAATTGAAAGCCGAGTACAAATACTTTTAAAATACAACTCTTTCTTTTCCCTCCGGGCAGGGCAAAACTCAGAGGCCAACCGTCCAATACAAAAAGTTAACTAACAGTGACAGGTCGGCTAAATTGACACACGTCGGATTGGGGTTGCAGATATTGTTCTTATCCCAACGCCCAATGAGTCCGACCGACATCCAGTGCTGCTTATACTTTTTCCCTCCTGGTCGCCGAATCCTAGCCAATCCAATCCGGAAGGAAAGGAACCCTCAATACTTAAATGTTTATCCATCTGCTTTCTCTCTGCAACACAAACACCTCCAATCCCTCCCCCTCTAATCCCCCATGGAATTCCCCTGCGTTATTAGCATGTCCAAATTGCGCAAAAGCCTTGAAAAACTTCTAATCTTTACACACTGCTTAAAGATCGTACTGATAGTAGCACTTAGCCATCTGGGACTGCTTAAACCTGCAGTACAGATGAATGAGCCAACTGCCGACTCCATGGAGCACCACCAGCATCCGAATCCGAACAATTCGATACTGGCGGTCGATCCTCAGTGCCCGTCGATAGTCTCGGTCCCGATCCACGTTCTAACGGAATACATCAAGAGGCGGCTTCCGGTGGTAGAGTTTGGTCAAGTTTTCGAAAAATACACAAAGCTTGGAGATCAAGATACAGCTTGTAGTATATGCTTGGAGTGCATAGAGAGGAGCCATGAGGTGAGGGAGCAGTGCAACTGTGACCATGTGTTTCACAGGAAGTGTCTGGATGGTTGGGGTCAATCAGGGGCAGGTGACCTGCCCTTTGTGCCGAGTAATGTTGTTTCCCAGCAAGAGCGAAACAGCAAGCTGCGGCGGAGGAAATTTAGGGTCGACGGAGAGGGATGACGCTTACTTCGAAAGGTTAGAATTCATTGTGAGATGAGTAATTTTTCTTTGAACACTTCAATTACTTGATGTGTACATATTTCTCATGAAACACTTGAGAAACTGGAATTATACAACAAAATGTGCACATTTTATTAGCAAATTTTTTTTTTTCCTTTGACCATTTCTTACAAAATTACTAGTGTTTTTTCTTTTGCTAAGTGGTAATTACCAATTTGATTAAATACGTGAAGAGATTCAATTACATTCTCATAAGCAAAGACAAAACTAATGAAGGCTCACTGAAAGCATATACCCCCACTCAAGTAATTAGTATGTTAAATTACAGACTATAATTATATAATACACATACATTATATTTGATGAAAATATATGTACCAAGTATCTAACATATTTTCATATTACATATACTCTATATCAAATATTATATAAGTAAAAATGCTCTTATTCTATCATTCAAATCAAAAAACCTCTTGCATAATTATATATTAATATTTTTCTTATCACTTTACCACTTTCTATTACTACATTAAAATTTTTGCAACATTATAATTGTAATACATTATCATTTAAAATCATCCCTATTTTCATATTAATTATAAATTATACTATAATAAAATTTTCTTAATTAATTTTTAGATTGCCCCTACTAAAAAAAAATTTCTACCTCCATCCCTACTCATAAACCTCAAATCTTTACGAATTGGCAAATACTTTGTCAGAAACCTCTCTCAGACATAACAACAAACACCTTGCCTGCAATAAAAATTAGGTTCGCTTCAAAACGAGTCAAACACTCAGAAAGTGTAACAGAACAAATTGTGCACAATAATTCTTTGAACTAATACATCTTCATTGATGGAATTAAAAGCAGCACAAGTCTGATCGGAATTACATATTCAAAGGGAACTCAGAAAATCAAAAAGCCCCAAACTTTGAACGAGGGATTTGATTCTACATATCTTGATTTAACCTCCGAAACCGTAGAGGGTTCGACCCTGCCTCTTGAGAGCATAGACCACATCCATGGCAGTCACCGTCTTCCTCCTGGCATGCTCAGTGTATGTTACAGCGTCACGAATCACGTTCTCCAAGAAGATCTTGAGAACCCCTCTGGTTTCTTCATAGATAAGGCCGCTTATGCGCTTGACTCCTCCTCTGCGAGCGAGTCTTCGGATGGCGGGCTTGGTGATCCCCTGGATGTTGTCCCTCAATACCTTCCTGTGTCTCTTGGCTCCGCCCTTTCCCAGCCCCTTTCCTCCCTTTCCTCGCCCTGTCATTTTCCCGAAATTTTTAAATTTTCTGACCTCCCAAACTGATTTGTTTTGAAAATTGAAGTGTATGTGGCGAATGAAAAATTGAGAAGGAGGGGGGGATTTTATACTGGGGAGCGGAATCGAGCGGTCTTTTGAATTTTTGCGTTGCCGCCTCAGCTGAGATTCGTGCGCGGATTTTTTTCGTTTGGTTTCAATTCGCACCGTTGGATTGAAACTTATCGACGGCTGACCTGGTCGATCCGCGTGAATGATATTTGCTTTGATGTAACCGTTGATTATGTGTCATCGGACGGCTGAGAAAAGTTATTGAAAGAGAAGTTGGATCGTGCAAATACGGTTTTACCGCTGCCGCAGTTTTTACCTTTATCTTTGGAAAAATTACATTTTGCATCCTGAAGTTTGGAATCAATCTTAATCTCATACAATATCTTTAAAATATTTTAATTTTATACGTTTACTTTTATTTTTTTTCAATTTTACACATCCGTTAAAAAATTTGTTAAGTTAACCGTTAAGTAATAACGTGGCAAATATAAAATCTACATTTGTGCTGATATGGCTACCAAGTTTGTACTAAGAAAATAAAAAAATAATAAAACAAGGATTAGTTAATAAAAAATAAAAACCCAGTTGTGATGCGAGTTGTGAGATCTTTGGTTGTGGTGGTGGTAATTGAAAGCGTAGTTAGCAGACGTATAGGAGGTCTAGGAGGGTGAACTGAACAGTATTGGTTTACTGGGGACGAAGAAAGCCAAAATCCTTCACCCCAGATCCTCTTTTTTATTTTTTAAAGTTTTTTAATTATTAAAAATTTTGAGTTTTTTTATTAATTAATCTTTTTTTTTTTTTTTTACTTGGTGCAAAGTAGTCAGCCACGTCAACATCCTATATTTGTCGTGTTATCACTTAACGGTTAACTTAATAGATTTTTTAGTGGATGTATGAAATTGAAAAAAAAATAGAAGTAAATGTTTTGAAGATGTTGTATGAGGCTACAATTGACCCCAAACTTAATAATTTACCCTTTATCTTTTCATTTTAATAGGACGCCAGTTTACCTATGGGATTTTTGCTTCTAATTTTTTTTTTTTTAAAAGAAATAGATGAATTGAATCTTCCTTATCCCTTAAGGCCCGTTTGTTACACCCTAGATGGGACTATAATCCCATGCTTGATGCGGCAAAGAATTAAGTTAAATGAGACCATCTTGGATTCGTTTGGACTCTACCGTTCAATAAGTGCTTTAAAAGCATGTCCACTCCCATCCCTAAATAGGAAGAGGCACCATATAAGAGCAACGTCACCGTTGCAACTTGCAAAGCCCCCTTCCCCCAGGCTATTCACTATTTAATCCACCCAGTAAACAATAACTGACCTTAATGAACAATAACTGTCTTTTGAATCTCCACCCCTACACTGAATAGCCTTGGCAATAGACAATAAAATATTAATATTTTTTTTTTTGTAATTAATATTATATTATTTACTTTGTATAAATTAATATTATATTATTAATTTATCTCCGGATCCTCCTCCTTCTTCCTTCTTCTCTGCAGATTTCCTTCTTCCTTCTTATCTGCAGATTTGGTTTTGCTTCTTCTTCAATTATGCATCTTCTTCTTCACTTCCTTCTTCCTTCTTTGTTTGTTTATTGGAAAACTTCTTCTTCAATTATGCATCTTCTGCATCTTCTCTGACAACCATCTTCGAGGAAGTCACGATGTCGGCTTCAGGAAAGCACAACGCCGACTCCACGAAAGCCCACGATGCCGACTTGGCCTTTAAAGAAGACGGATCCGGAGGCTCTAGTGGGTTTGGATCCAGAGAGGATCCTCTCCGCAGCTTCCAAGGATGACGGAGGTCAAGTAGTTGTAAGGTTGAGGCCCATATATGTAGAGAAGATAATGGATGACGTCGCCTTGATGTCAACCTTTTGTCACGATGCCTTTGGGCTCTCGGACTGGCAACTCATGCCGGGCCTCTCCCTCGGGCCTGCTAAGGCTCCATCGCCAGCACACGTTAAACCATCTCCCTCGGGCTATCTGATCGTGTTCCAAAGCCAGTCCACCGGGTAATAGCCCACGGTGGAACTGCTCTAATATCAGTACGAAACAAATATAGGAACAAAAAAAGTTTCCAATGTATCAGAAAATGAATCCTTAACATATAGAGACTCATCGATACTTAGTGTATATACCTACATATAGAGACATATACTTGGTGTATATGCCCACCAAAGTTAAGTGCTGTTGTGCAACAAAAATTCAGAAATAGATCATCTCCGGATCCTTATGTGGGAATCTTAGGGATTTCTACATCTTAGTCGTTCATTGTATACCGTGCGGTCAATTTTCGTCAGGTACTATTTATGTTTAATTTTAAATAATAAAAGTTAAATAATTTCTGACCGCACGATACATGATGAACAACCAAAATGTAAGAATTTCTAGGATCCTCACATAATGGATCGGGAGAGAATCCATTTCCCAAAAATTCTACTTGCCATGAACAGGTGCTATTGGACTCACCAGACAACCGCGTCAGCAGCTGGAGGCGTGGGTCCCAATTTACAACTGGGTTTTTTTTCTCAACATTTCAATGGTCCACTATTTTGTCTTTCAAATTTTTTTGTCATTGAAGATCACGGTGCGTTTGTTGCATCGGATTATCTCGGACTAGACTAGCTTTAGGGACTAAGTTGAACTAGCTTAGACTAGACTAAGCTGGACTGACTTAGTGAAGCGTTTGATGCAGTGTCGGACTAAACAACAGGCTAACAACAAATTCTAATATTATATTTTTTTCATTCATATTTTATTAATATTTTATATCATTTAATACATATTTAGTAATATTTTATTACTTCCACTATCTATTTCTTTTTTCATTGTGGAAACCTCCCATCTCCATTCCTAATTTTTTTTCCTCTGATCTTCATTTTTCTTCCTAATTTTGCTCCGACCATCTCCCTCTCTTCGTCCTTTTCTTTTCCTATCCACTCTTTTCTCCCTCAAAACAGCGTCATTCATCACCCCCCCTTTTGTTCTCTCTCTTTTTTTCCCTTGCCTTTTCTTTGTTGTTGTGATTCCTCTAAATTATTTGTGGCACCACAGATTCTGATTTCCCAACTTCAAATCCCACGGAAAATTGAAATCATGCAGAGGCTCCTCTTTGTAGCCCCATGGATTTCACACCCACTCTGTTTCTCGCCCCTCCTCTGATTTTCTCAGAAAATCTCTTCAATTTCTGGGAAAAATGAAGAATTTTTCTATTGAGTTTGTTGTTGTTATCGAATTATTTTTTCTTTCTTTTCAAATTTTGGTGGTTAGATGTTGAGAATTAGGCGGTGGGTGTGGTGGGTTTCAGATCTGGGTATAGGTGGCCAGAGTTGCAGAGAAGCAGATGACTTGCAGTGTGCAGACTTCGTACGCATAAGGGTTTCAGGTCTGGTGGTGTGATTTCGAAGTGAGGACAGAAAGCTAGCAACGCTAGCAGTAGCAGAGAGAGGTCTTAGCAGTCCCATGGTTATTAGGGGGTCTCACTAAGACCTCTTAGAGAAGGGTTTTGTCCATGCGAGTCCCCTTTAGTCTCAGTAATGTTAATCTCAACACGAAACAAACAGGGTATTGGACTAACAATTAGTCCAGTATAGTCCAGTCCCACTTAGTGAGGGCAAACAAACGCCAACTATATACATAATCAATTTGCAAGGACATTGCAATTTGGTTAGTTTCTTAAAACTTAATCAACAAAGAGTTAATTAGTAACATTACAATGATATTGCTAGTTACTAATTGAACGCATAAAAACTGATTTGCAAATTATTTAATTTTCTACTCTCCGTTTATTCAACAATCGTTTATTGAACATGAAGGACACTTTTAAAACCATAACAAGCGTTTATTAGACATTAACACCACTAAACATACATTAGATAGTTTGCATAAATAAATAAATAAAAAATGACAATGCATTTTGTTCAAATTTCATAATTTTGACTATCCAATCTAGTGATATTTTATTCATAAATTTGGAAACTCAATCCATTTGGACATACGCTTGAACTTTAATCCAAGCCAATATCAATTTGCATTAATTCCGTCGGATATCAATTATTCAAGTACAAAATTACCAAAACACAAACCATAGAGTATAAAGCTAATGGCTTCTGAGAAATCGGAGCAATCCTATATCTCAAAATTTATCATTCAGTCACACTGTTTGCCAGATTTCTCATAAAAGATAGAAGCAGACCTTCCCGTCATTATACTCATACGCTTCACAAAAGATATGATCTGCTCAATTGTCATCAGTATAGGATGGTAGGATTTGTGTTCTCACAGATATAGGACTTGTCACAGCATGCACCCCATCATTCCATGTCAGGCTTCCGAAAAAGTATGCTGTGTTCACTCGGTGGGTGGTGGAAACCTCAACTGTGAAGGAGATTTTCTTAACCGTAGAGTTGAACACCAATGTCTCTGGCCTGACGACTACATTGATGCCTGGTGGAGGCTCGATTTGGGCTTTATACGTTGAGCTGACAGGACCAACATTCGTTACGGTTCGAGTGAGTGTGATAGGATTTCTTAGGTTTGGAATGGTGATGGAAGGCAGGTTCACATCAAGAATTGAAGGCTTTGGAACAGGACATGACGTGGCATGTTCAACAAGTAGAGTAACCGTTGAGGTGTCGTAGCCAAACGCACAAAGGTGGTTTATGTAGTCATTGGTGCCCATATCGTATATGAGACCAGGGTGAGCTGCCTTGTTCGGGTTCACTAATCCTCCTCCATAGTCAAATGGATCAGCAAGCTTCAGCCCTGCCCCTTCAGCAAAGATTGGCTCTCCAAATGGATCAGTCTTCCATGCTACAAAAGAAGAAAAAAGTTTTGTTATTATTAGTGTGCTGACATAATCACGAAACCATCCAATTTCGCTACATTACAGACACTTGCTATTCACTTGTACTCTAACTATTATGGTTTTAGATCAACCTGTTGTGACTAGTGCTGATTTCATTGCAGCAGGGGACCAATCAGGGTGCAATGATTTTAGAAGTGCCACAATGCCTGCAATGTGGGGAGCTGCCATTGATGTCCCCCACATCAATTCAAATCCTCCATCCCCTGCGGGACTGGCTGCTAATATATTCACACCAGGCGCGGCTATATCTGGCTGCAATCAACAAAAAGCTATATTCAGCTGAATCTAAAGACGCATTGCTTAACAGGACTAATGTTGTACCAAATTCTACCTTCAAAATTGTTGGAGCGATGGCATTGGGTCCTCTAGAAGAGAAGGGAGCAACTTTAGTCGATACAGGCTTTCCCGTCAGTGTCTTAGAAGGGCTCAATTTTACAATAGGAGATCTGTGTACCACAAAGAACAGCCTTGTCACATTTTTTTTACAAAGAGAATAATGATTCTTAAATAATTATAGTGGTGGAAAAATGAAGATACCTTGTGGAACGAATGTAGGACATTATCTCAGTGCCAAGTTCGTAGTCAACTCCAATGAAGGGGAAGTCATCACTGCTAAGACTACTAGGATTCCTTGCAATAATCAACCCGACTCCGCCGGCCCTTGCAACAGCACATGCAGCAACATATTCTTGCCAGATCTCCGTTGTGAAGTAAATGGCTACATTTCCATCCACAAGTGTGTTGTTGTTGACTCTAAAGGAATCGCAGGCACTGCGAGTATTTTGTGTCATGGTTTTGGTTCCCAAAACTGAAAGAAATTTACTTACAATGGGGATGGCACTATGGCGGTATCCAAGCCAACCATGCATTGCTGTGAATTTTAACTTTCCAACATTGCAGTATATGATTAACTTGAGATACTGCCATAGTGGTTTTAGGTAGGTTTTTCTCTTCAACATCACCAGCAAACAAGATAACAAACAAACTGAAAAAAAAGTGAGAATAAATACATTACCCATCTACTGTATGGAAGGGTTCTAAGCTTTCCAGATGCACCAAACCAGCAAAACCAACCTCTTTTCCTACAAACAAGGCTTGCCCCTGAAATATTTATAAAACAAATCAATGGAGTAAAAGTAAAAAATATTAATGCTTAATCAGAAAAAGGAAAGTCATATTAATGATCAATTTAGAGAAGTTAATTTGCAACGTATTTTGTATTAGTTACCAGTAGAGTTTTGTTATTTCCGAGCGTGATGGGCGTGGGGAAGGATCTGTCCATGGTGGTAGCTGCAACAGTTATGATCCAGGGTGCTACGTTCGACACTGTCTGAGGAGCAGGTCCAGCATTGCCTGCAGAACAAACAACAGTAATACCTTTGGCCACAGCATAGAATGAGCCTGTGGCAATCCCATTGTGCATACCAACCTCTTCAAACTTAAAATTAGGATCGTCACTGCCAATAGAGATCGACAAAACATCTACACCATCATGTATTGCTTCATCAAAAGCTTTAAGCAAATCAGCATCAGTGCAACTGGGTTCTGGCCCACTCCGTCTCCAACATGCCTTGTACACGGCCAAATGAGCCTGTGGTGCACCACCTCGGACAACTCCTAGGGCAAGCCCTTTGTAACTTGCATTGGCCACAAAGGAACCAGCAGCGGTTGTGGCAGTGTGTGTTCCGTGTCCGTATGCATCTCTCGCAGAGTAATAGTCCACGGCCAAAAATTCTGTTTTATTGAATGGTTGCTCATGAATGAATCCTTTTATGAACATCTTTGCTCCTATAAGTTTTCTGTTGCAGGCTGTTGTGGCATTGAAGTCGCCTTCTGAACGTGAAACACATCTGCCCTTCCAACGAGTAGGGATTGGCCCAACCCTGTCATCTTTTAGCATTTTCGACTCTGGCCATATTCCGGTGTCAATGATGCCAATGATAACCCCATCTCCCATGTTGGTCTCATGCATTAAATTGGTGGGGGAATGAGAAGAGAGGCCTAGGTAATCCCAACTCCTAGTAGTATGCGGTGTGTAAAAGCTATTTGGCCTGACATGAACAACTCCAGAGCACTCTATTAAGATTGAACAGCAGTAATAAAATCATTAGTTATGATCCGAAATTTTTGGGGCATACATAATTGTATGTTCAAAAGTACGCACCTGAAATCTTCTTGGCTTGCGATCCTGTAAGCTTGGCTGCGAAGCCAGAGAAGCCGTGTTTATAGCTATAGACCATTGATTCAATGGCGGCTTCTTTGCTGTGACATACGGATTAAACCACGCATATTTAGCAACCATTTTTAGATATTTTATCTGCGTGTATTCAATTGAAATTTTGTGAGATTCTAATAGATTTATAAATCCATAGAGTTTAATTGAGTTATAGAGATTTCATGCAAAATTTTGATTCAATTCCCTCAAAATCTCAAGAGAGAGGAAAGATTTGTGAATGTTTAAATTACACTACAAAATCTCTTCAATTCTCTTAAACTCCTCAACTTTTTTAAACTATTTCAAATAAATTGTTAATTAAATACATCTGAAATGTTATAAACTTATTTGAAGTCCTAATGAAATACAGCCAGATTTCTAAGAATTTTAATAAATTATCTTAAAATCCTGATTGAAGATGTTAAATTTCAGAAAATCACTTAAAATCCAAATTGAATACATCTAGATTCATTAAAAGAATTAAAAGCCCTCAAATTCTCAATTGAATAAACTAAATTAAGTCACATTCAGTCATGCAATTAAGTTTAAAAAGCAGCAAAACCATGAATTAAGTTAATTTATCTACAAATGTCTATCCTAGACTCATTCCTGAAATTAGATCCTATCATCTCCAGATCTTCTCATTGAGGATCCTGAAGATCAATTGATACCAACCGTTTATCAAAAATCGTGTAAGCATAACTTTTCTCTTTTTTATATTTTCAACCGTTTTGCATGAAAAATATTAAAAATATAAAACTATGACCACACAATTTTTTATGAAGATTTGTATTAATTGATCCCTGAAATCTTCAATGAGCAAGTCTGGAGAGGATCTCTCTTTCTTTATGGAGAAGATTGAAGTAGCGTGAGGTACTAATGTTATGCGTGTAAATTTACCTGCCAACAACTGATGCCAGCATATCATGATGTAAATCGGTTAAACGCTCAGGATCCTCATTGTGCTTCGCACCCAAATAAACTATGTGGAGCTACATAGGATAGACAGTAATTTACCGTTAGTAATCCACCTAAAAAAAAAAAAAACAAAAATTCTTCACTCCATTTTTTCTCCGCCTGCATACTTACTTTTATATATGGTTTTCAGATCGAATAAATTAAAAGAAAATTTAGAGATATAAATTAAAAAAGAAAAAGAAAAGAGTGCGGAAAGCTTTTGAAGCAGACTTACTTTACTCTTGCCATCAACTGGTGCAATCAGAGTGTTGTTGCCATTGAAAACTAACAAAAAACTCGCTGCCACAAATAGTAAGGCCTTGTCGATCTTACCATTCACCCGGAGGAAACCCATTCTCTCTCTCTCTCTCTGTCTCAAACAGATTTGCTGCAATAAATTGAATTGAATGCGGATAATGATACGAGAGGAATCGAGCGGCTCACGTGCAGACGTCGACACGTTTCAGACGCGACGCGGTGGAGAGATCCATGTGCGGAGCAAATACGGAAGTCTTTTCTTCCATTCTGTTTTTCTTTTTCTTGTGGAAAAATGTCGATGTTGTCAGATAATTTTGTTATCTCAGATAATAAATGCATTGCATGGAAGCATGACCACAACAAAATTATCTGACAACATCTATTATTTTCGACATTTTTCAGATAATTTTGTTAGATAATTTTGTTATCTCATATAATAGATGCATTGCATGGAAGCATGACCACAACAAAATTATTTGACAAAATCTATTATTTTCGACATTTTTCAGATAATTTTGTTATCTCAGATAATAGATGCATTGCATGGAAGCATGACCACAACAAAAAAAATAATAGATGTTGTCAGATAATTTAGGAGGCCAACATTTATGGGCCCCAAAATTTAGGAGGCCACCAAAAATATTTTATATTTAATATAATAATATAAAAAATAATAAAATAATATTATATAAAAATGTTAATCCAAATAAAAAAGTATATATAAAATTCCTGATGGGCCCAAAACCCACATCCTTTTGCGCTCATCCAAATCAAACTGACAATTCAGCCATTGTTAATCAAATTGAAAAATTGGTGAGGGTTTAAATTTGTTCAACATAGGTCGTCAGTCTAAAGTTATTATAATTTAGGTGCAAATTGAAAGACTTATAAACTTATAAATTTTAGAAAGTGTATATAGCTTCAATTTAGAAATTCAGGCGGACTCTCTTTCTTTTGTTTTACTGCATGTAAATTTAATATAATATGAATGCAAATTAAAACTTATTTTACTATGTAAATTCAGTTACTTTGATTGGTTGTAAATTATAAAAAAAAATATGAGTGTTAAGTTATGGTTACAATTTCTTCTAAAAAAACAATTAAAAGTAAAAATTATGGTTACCGCCCGCTGCGCAGCGCAAGCATTTTGCTAGTTATTCTCCATTAAAACTTAGTGGAAAATTCAGCCTTCTCTAAAATCGTGTTGTAAATTAGCGACTTGGCCCATGATTTGACGCGTGTTGGGCACCCTTAACACCAGGCTTGACAAATGGGTCGTGTCTGTCGTGTTCGTGTCGTTTTCGTGTAACACCTGTTATCTTAACGGGTCGTGTCATGTCACACCCGTTATCTTAACGGATCCTTAAGTGACCCGACCCATTATGACCCGTTAAGAAAAATGTATTTTTTTTCTTAAGTTTTCACATACCACACATTACCACATAAATATTACTTGAAAACATTAAAACACATTTGTCGTTTAAGTACTACATCTACACTTGAAAATAAGAGCTTAATAAACAAACATCCATACACTACTAGTCTATTACAAAATATTAAATGTGCAAGGATATGCAAAATGAA
Source organism: Pyrus communis (assembly GCF_963583255.1). Classification (NCBI taxonomy): domain Eukaryota; kingdom Viridiplantae; phylum Streptophyta; class Magnoliopsida; order Rosales; family Rosaceae; genus Pyrus; species Pyrus communis. The sequence goes on along the minus strand of NC_084815.1, from coordinate 18,725,342 downwards.
AGAGTTTTGGGTAAAGTACAAAAAACTACCTCAATTATTGGTGTCATGACACTTTCATACCTCATCTTTTAAAATTGACAATGTCATACCTCATCTTACGAATTTGTGTCAATTTCATACCTTCCGTTAGTTTGGCCGTTTATTTCTCAGTTAATGCTGATGTGTCTTGATCCGGGACCCATTTTTTATTAAAAAATTATTAAAAACTAAAAAATCATTTAATATTTTTTAAATATTAAAATAATAAAAAAAGTTATTAAAAAAAAAAAAAAAAAAACCAACATCAGTCGTCCCCTTCCCCCCTTCTCTCTCTTCTCCCCATCTTCATCTTCTTCCCCCATTCTGCAATTGCAACCCAGAAAAAAAGAAGAGAGAAAAAAAAAAAAAAAAAACCAATTTGTTTTCCCCGCTCCCCACCCCCCTTCTCCCCGCACCCACTCTCTGCACCCAACCTCCCCATCTTCACACCCACCCTTTGCACCCAACCTCGCAGCCATTACTTGTAACCCATAAAAAAAAAAAAAATCCAAATCCCGTTGAGGTGGAATGGGGAAACCTTCGCCGGGCCGATTTCGAAGGTTGAGAACCTGGGCACGAAGAAAATGGGGGGGGGGGGGGGGGGGAATCAGTGTGGAGGGAAGAGGGTGGGTGCGGGGGGAGGGACGGACGAATTGGAATTTTTTTTTTTTCTTCCTTCTCTCTTCTTCTTCTTGTTTTTCTTTTGCAGGGGTGGGTGGGTATTTTGGGGTTGGTGTTTGTTTTCCGCGGGTGGTGGGGGGGGGGGGGGGGGGGAGGGGGGGGCGCGACACGAGAGTTTCCCTTTTTTTTTTTTTTTTTTTTTCCTTTCCTTCTTCCTCTTCTTCCTCTTCTTCTTTCTTCTTCTTCTTCTTCTTCTTCCTCCTTCGGGTTGGGTTGGGGTTGGATTTTTTTTTTTTCTCTTCCTTCTCTCTTCTTCTGCTTGTTTTTCTTTTGCAAGGTGGGTATTTTGTGTTTTTTGTTGGGGGGGGGGGAGGGGAGGGAGGACGAGAGTTTCTCATTTTCCCATTTTTTTTTTTTCCTTCTTCTTCTTCTTTCTTCTTCTTCTTCTTCTTCTTCCTCCTACGGGTTGGGTTGGGGTTGGTTTTTTTTTTTTTTTTTCTTTTTCTTCCTCCTCCTTCTTTCTGGGTTGCAGGGGGTTGAGTTTGTGGTCTGGGGAGGGGGGATGAACTGGGTTTGGTTTGGGGTTTTTTTTTTTTTTTTCTTCTCTTCTTCCTCTTGTTCTTCCTTGTTCTTTCTTCCTCCTTCTTTCTGGGTTGCAGGAAAATGGGGGAAGAGAGAGAGAAGGGAGGGACGAAAAGGAGAGCTTTATTTTTTATTTTTTTATGTACTTTTTATTATTATTTTAATATTTAAATAATATTAAATGATTTTTTTTGTTTTTAATAATATTTTTTTAGTTTTTTAATAAAAAATGGGTCCCAGATCAAGCCACGTCAGCATTTAACTGAGAAATAAACGACCAAACTAACGGAAGGTATAACATTGACACAATTTCTAAAGATGAGGTATGACATTGTCAATTTTAAAAGATAAGGTATGAAAGTGTCGTGACACCAATAGTTGAGGTAGTTTTTTGTACTTTACCCAAGAGTTTTTGTTTTCAAGGTTGTGAAGCCTTTCTCAAAAGTTTAAACCTTGCCAATGGAACTCAAAGCTTGCATATTATTCCTTTTACAAAATCCTCAATTTTCATCGATCATCATGACATAAGATTTTATGGTATCCACTAGTGTAAATATTTTAAATTGAAGATCGAATTCATTCATTGTATTCATATAGGGTCAAGGAGTGTACCTGTAAAAAATCATCAAAATCGGAGTTAAAATAATTGTTAAATCGTGATTTTTTGTTGATAACCGTTAAAAAGTTTTGTTTCGTTACTTGATCTCTGAATGTTTGTTTTTTACGATTTTTGGCATATGAGATCTCGAAGTATATACAAACATGTTTGACAGCTGGATCGTTGAAACTAGTTTCGTAGAATGTGTATCACATCCAAACAATTGATTCACTAACATTTAAGAGTTTGTTTATACTTTTATTAAATATAACATAGGATTTTGTGGTATCCACTAGGGTAAATATTTTAAATTGAAGATCAAATTCATTCATTGTATTCATATAAGGTCAAGGAGTGTAGCTGTAAAAAATCATCAAAATTAGAGTTAAAATAACCGTTAAATCGTGATTTTTCGTTGATAACCGTCGAAAAGTTTTGTCCCATTACTTGATTTTTGAATGTTTGTTTTTTGCAATTTTTGGCGTATGCGATCTTGAAGTATATACAAACATGTATAACGGTTGGATTGTTGAAACTAGTTTCGTAGAATGTGTATCCCATCAAAACAATAGATTCACTAACACTTTAGAGTTTATTCATACTTTCATTAAATATAACATAAGATTTTGCGGTATCCATTAGTGTAAATATTTTAATTGAAGATCGAGTTCATTCATTGTATTCATATAGGGTCAAGGAGTGTAGCCGTAAAAAATCATCAAAATCGGAGTTAAAATAACCGCTAAATCGTGATTTTTCATTGATAACCGTCGAAAAATTTTGTCCCTTTACTTGATCTCTGAATGTTTGTTTTTTGTGATTTTTAGTGTATGCAATCTCGAAGCATATACAAACAATTTTGATGGTTGGATCGTTTAAATTAATTTCGTAGGATGCGTATCCCATCAAAACGATAGATTCACTAACACTTAAGAGTTTAGTCATACTTTTATTAAGTATAACATAAGATTTTGTAGTATCCACTAGTGTAAATATTTTAAATTGAATATCGAGTTCATTCATTGTATTCACATAGGCTCAAGGAGTGTGGTTGTAAAAAATCATCAAAATCGGAGTTAAAATAACCGTTAAATCATGATTTTTCAATGATAACCGTCGAAAAGTTTTCTCCCGTTACTTGATCTCTGAATGTTTGTTTTTTGCAATTTTTGGCGTATTCGATCTCGAAGTATATACAAACATGTTTGATGGTTAGATCATTGAAATTAATTTTGTAGAATGCATATCCCATCAAAACAATAGATTCACTAACACTTAGAATTTATTCATACTTTCATTAAGTATAACATAAGATTTTGTAGTATCCATTAGTGTAAATATTTTAAATTGAAGATCGAGTTCATTCATTGTATTCACATAGGGTCAAGGAGTGTACCTATAAAAAATCATCAAAATTGGAGTTAAAATAACCGTTAATTCGTGATTTTTCGTTGATAATCGTCGAAAAGTTTTCTCCCGTTACTTGATCTTAGAATGTTTGTTTTTTGCAATTTTTGGTGTATGCGATCTCGAAGTATATACAAACATGTTTGACGGTTGGATCGTTGAAATTAGTTTCGTAGAATGCGTATCCTATCAAAATAATAGATTCACTAACACTTAAGAGTTTATTCATACTTTCATTAAGTATAACATAAGATTTTGTGGTATCCACTAGTGTAAATATTTTAAATTGAAGATCGAGTTGATTCAATGTATTCGTATAGGGTCAAGGAGTGTAGCTATAAAAAAATCATCAAAATCGAAGTTAAAATAACTGTTAAATTATGATTTTTCATTGATAATCGTCGAAAAGTTTTGTCCCGTTACTTGATCTCTGAATGTTTGTTTTTTGCAATTTTTTGGCATATGAGATCTCGAAGTATATACAAACATGTTTGATAGTTGGATCGTTGAAACTAGTTTTGTAGAATGTGTATCCCATCAAAACAATTGATTCACTAACACTAAGAGTTTGTTTATACTTTCATTAAGTATAACATAAGATTTTGTGGTATCCACTAGTATAAATATGTTAAATTGAAGATCGAGTTCATTCATTGTATTCATATAGGGTCAAGGAGTGTAACTGTAAAAAATCATCAAAATCGAAGTTAAAATAACCGTTAAATCGTGATTTTTCTTTTTATAACCGTCGAAAAGTTTTGTCCCGTTACTTGATCTCAGAATGTTTGTTTTTTGCAATTTTTGGTGTATGCGATCTCGAAGTATATTCAAACATGTTTGACGGTTGGATCATTGAAACTAGTTTCGTAGAATGCATATTCCATCAAAACAATAGATTCACTAACACTTAAAAGTTTATTTATGCTTTCATTAAGTATAGCATAAGATTTTGTGGTATCCACTAGTGTAAATATTTTAAATTGAAGATCGAATTCAATCATTGTATTCATATAGGGTCAATGAGTGTACCTGTAAAAAATCATCAAAATCGGAGTTAAAATAGCCGTTAAATCGCGATTTTTTTTTATAACCCTCGAAAAGTTTTGTCCTGTTACTTGATCTCAGAATGTTTGTGTTTTTCAATTTTTGGCGTATGCGATCTCGAAGTATATACAAACATGTTTGACGGTTGGATCATTGAAACTAGTTTCGTAGAACGTGTATCCCACCAAGTTCAATGGTGTGTGTATATATATATTTATTAAGTAGATTTAAATCTATTTATTTTGTAGGTATAATTGACCGGTACACGGAGTAGTACATCACGTGTTATTATAAAAATAGTGGGATATGTGTGATAAAAAGTTAATAACTTAAAAAAATAAAAATTCTCACCACTTTTATTAAAACACATGATGTACTATTCGTGTTCCTGTTACAATGAAAAATTTCTCAAGAAAAAAAGGAGAGAGAGAGGTAAATGACGTACACGTGTCAGAAACACAGCTGTCGGATCTTATCCTAACAATAACAAGTGCACACTTGAGAGACTATGGTGGAAAAACCCACCCTACTAGTAGCAAGCAAAATTGAAAATACTACTAGATCCCATCTTTCCCTCTCTTTTTTGTTTTCTTTTCAGTTTTTCTTATAATTTTCATTTTTCCCTCCTTTTTTCTTCAAAGGATGGCATGATGCATATTAATTATTATAGTTTTTAGGGGTATAAAATTTAATATTTATATATATATAATTATTATAGTTAATATTTTGGGGATATAATTATTATAATTATTATAGTTAATTTAATATATATATATATATTTATTTATTATAGTTTTTAGGGGTATAAAATTGTTAAATTAATATATATAATTATTATAGTATTTTTGTAGGGTTATAAAATTATTAAATTAATATTCTGGTTATCGTGTATCCTGTTACTCATGTGTATACCCGAACCAACCTGTTATCTTAGCAGGTGCTTATCGGGTTACCCGATAACGACCCGATTCGTTATCGTGTCAACCCGAACACCTGTTAATTTCGTATCGTGTCGTGTTAGGTTATCGGATCGTGTTAGGAATTGCCAAGCCTACTTAACACCTGAGGCCGAGATTGCCTTCCAGCTGCTTTGCGCTCCCAATGAAGCTTTCGTCCCCGCTGCCCACAGCCTGGCCATCAACCAAGCTTCATCGTCCATCGTCATTCCGCTCGTCAGTCATCTTCGAATGGTTAAGCACATGGTTTTCCCGTTCGAATGGTTAAGCACATAGTATTCCCGCTGCCGACATGTAAAGGATAAGTATCCAAAAATTCCGATAATAATTTTCTTCTAACACCGTTTAATGTGGTCCTTACAGGATTGTTAAGCACATAGTTTTCAATTTCATAGCAGATGAAAGGCTCTTAATAAGAGCAAGGCAAGTTGGAAACGCGGCATAATTGGAAAATTGGGTTCCCACAATCACCCCACTTAATAGCAGATGAGTCTCATTTGACATTTCTTGGGATAAGAAGACTGGAATCCCGAGAGAATTCATAATTAGAAATGAGCAACATAGCGAGTTATACTTGAGTTCATAACTTGCTTTTGTGCGCATTTTTGGTTTGGCTCTTTTTAGTACAAAATCAAATGTTATTGGTAGAGTGTGCGGTCTAGATTTAATAACAATGTTTCATGCCCTTATTCAAGTAAAGCTCTGACCAAGTCATTTGGCTCCATGGGAAGCTAGTGACTCTGAACAGCATATCCATTAACATGGAGGATCGGATTTCGTTGTCCATCTGATCTTCAAACTTTCGTCAAATCATGTAATCTTTTGGGACCATATATTTGGATAGAACTCGATTCCACGAGCACGTAGATTAAAATTGTTTGCGAATTGGAATTATAACGAAAGATATATAAGCGAGCGAAGGCAAGGGTAAAATATTCATTTGGACTAATAAATGGTTAAACGGGTATCCGTTTATAACTGCGGGTAATACCCATAACCACCCATTTAAATTTTACTGGTAAACAGTTATACCCATAACCGTTTATTTGTTTAAACGATTACCTATAACCGTAACCGTGAATTTTAAATGGACAGGTAACTGCGGTTACTCATACCCATGGGTATTTTGCCCATCCCTAGCATTCTCTCCAGATCTTTTAATCGTGTCCGTCCATCGTACATCGTGCTGTCAGAAATTATTTAGAAATTATGTATTTAAAATTGAATACAAACAATATCTGACAAATTTATGCTTGCAGGCACACCATCTTTTGTCTCTCAAATCTCTGTGAAAATTTTTGGGGTTTGTTGATGCGAGTTTGAATGGATTTGCTTGGCTTTTAATTGTGAATGAGCCTTTTTGTGAGGATTCTCTTTTGATTCTCTTTGAGAGGATCCTAGAATTCTTTAATTGTACCTGTTTATAGTATATTATGTGGTAACAAATTATTTTAAAATTATTTTATTTAAAATTTAACTCAAATAGTACCTAACAAAAATTGATCGTACGATGTACGATGTACGATGAACAGATATGATTAAAGAATTTCCGAACTTCTCACAAAGAGGATCTAGAGGCACTACATCTTTTTTTCTCTCAGAACTCTCTCAAATCTCTCTCTGAAAATTTTTGAAGTTTGTTGATGTCAGTTTGATGGATTTGCTTCGGCTTTTTTTACAATGGTACAGTCTGTTCTCTCAACCCTCTCTCTCTCTCTCTCTCTCTCTCTCTCTCTCATGAAATATGTAAAATGTAATTTGTGTGCAGATAGATAGGTAAATTACTGTACGACTCATAAATCAATCAAAAAAAAAAAAAAGAGGGAGTAGAATTCTTTCTTCTTTTTTTTCCCTCCCCTTTCCTCCCTTCCTATTTGAACGATCACGATTAAGCCACGTCAACATCTTATATTAATTTTTTATAGTAAGAGAAAGACAAAATAAGAGAATGTGAGAGAAGAGGAGGGAATGAGATGGAAAGAGGAGGAGAGAGAATCCTAGTTTAAAAAAAAGACAGGTAAATTATTGTACTACTCCTGCTCCCACTGCTCCTTTTGCACTGCACGTTGGGTCTCTTTGGTCCTGACTCCTCAAATATCATGGATCAATTGTCAAGACAGCTAGTGTTTGTTAATTTGATCATGTGATTCTGCATTTCTCTTAGCGAATCATAGCAAATAAAGAATACAAAGCCTAAAAATTGAGTAAATCATTCATTTCTTATAGTTTAAATTCTTATAATCATATAAACAAACTCATAAAGTTTAAATTCGTATAATCAAGTAGCAAGTAAAATCACAAACTTGAATAAATCCGAGAAAAAGTGGAAATTTAATGTAAAAAGGATTGATCACTTGTTAAACTTGCATTTCAACTAACACAACAATGTCCAAGAAAAACTGGACGGGGTAGTCTCAAGCTCTTCTTGCTTCAAGGCCTCATGGCTTTCTTGCTGTCCATTTTCGCTTCTTTCATTTGAAGTTTTTAGTTTCTTATTTCTCAAAACCATATCATCACCTATTTCTTTAGTTTGCGGAATTTGTTGTGGCACTTCAATAAGTCCACTCGAAACCTTATTTGTTTTTTTAGACAATCTTTCCTTAAAAAAACCAGAAAATCATTTATCGTATAAGTACATGAAATGCTGTATAAAACGAAACCCCAATAAAGATTCTAAATGCATCAGCATGCATTAAAACTATTCCTAGTTGTAATTGTATTAATCTGGTATGAATCAATTCACCACAATATAATATTGGAAAGGAGAGACAATGCTCCTCAACAATTTCCTAACAAATTGTAGACGGTGTTGCAATTTAAAGTTTTCCAATAACGTTCTCTATTTTCGTAGGGTCATAGGATGCATCTTGCCGGAAATGAACTGAAATAGGTACATTGCCTTTCCTATGATTCACAACGAATGAGGTAGTGACGTACCTCATGTACAGCAGTCATGAATATATGGTATAACTCACTACCATAATGTGACCTTGGTAGAATGATGTTTATGTTAGACGAGGTCAGTATGCTGAGGAAAGCACCGCAACTTGAGGAGTTTGACTTGGATCAAACTCTTATCCTCTCAGCTGTTCCTAGTTTCTAGGACTTGTTTGTTTGATTGGTTTTCTGTGGTAATCTGAACATGTGGATGTAATCTTCTCTTTGGTTTTCTGTTTGTATTTTGTTTTTCAAACGCTCCTTGTATCTAGGGTTTTCAAACCCAAACTGTAATCATGAAAGTATTATAAATACATGCATCCCATAATTGATGGGGTATGCAATTATAGTGAAACACTGAGTGAGTAAGTTTTACAGTTTATTCCCTTATGCAGATTGAAATTCGTACTCTGAGCACTATTTAACTGTTATTGATCTTCACTGCAATGTTACTTTTTCAGTTCAAAATGGAGAACAAAGTATGAACTAATCAGCAGTATGTCATAATTCAGTCAAGTATAGTGTTCAACTATACAACTGAGAAATTTGAGAGTAATCAATATAGTGTTCAGTTAGAGGGTTAATGTCAACAACTGAGATTACACTATCAACCGCTGCAAAATTTTTAGTGATGGTATATTCTCAACTGTACACTACACTTATCACTTCTCAGTTGAGAGTACAGTGTTCAAATGACAAACTGCTGTAGGTGTGTGTATATATATGAATATGAAAAACTGACAAACTGCTGTAGGTATATATATGAGTGCAAAAAACTAATAAAAATGACAAGCTGCTGCAATTTGTAATAACATTTCTGGCACAACGTGAAAAAAGGTCTGCATAAGGCCTCTGTGTTTTCTATAAAATCACATCCAGTGCCCTTCGTCATAATCAAGATTCTAAAAAACGCTAGACGCTAGTCATGCGGCGGGCTGGGGCCTAGCGCCTAGGGAGCTAGGCCGACTAGACGGATATAAGTAAATCTGTTATATTTCGTGTAAAAGTGTCTACTTATACTTAAAATATATATAATTTCATCATAAATTACAAAATAGAATGACATATATATAATTGGAACATAATGAAAACATAGGGAACAAGAATATAATGTGTTTTTATTTAAGTGTGCAACAAGTCTTACAATTTATTGTAAAAAATAAAATGCAAAATGAAAGTTATATATTTTCTGTCTAAATGAATCGTGACCTAGGAGGATCTGGAAGGATTAGGCGAGTGTCTTGGTGGTCTAGGCAGATGCCTCAGTAGGTCTAGGCGACCTTTCTTAATTTTCAAACTCCTAGACATTAATTAGGACGAGAACTAGGCACCTAGCGTCTAAGAAGGGCCTAGACAACCCTAGGTGGAAATTTTTATAACATTTTGGTCATAATGCATATCAAAACCGTAGTGGAGCATAATTTAAATTTTGTTTGAATAAGTTGACCAGGGAAACGTTAGTTTTTAAATTACGATATAAAGAGAATGGAAAAACATCCACTGTAATAACCCAAACCGAACCTTTATGTCCCATCTGTGATGCGATTATCCTTGGCATTATGTTTCACCCGCATATACATGTGCGATGCCCTGGGAAGCCGCAAACTTAAGCATCAGACCAAAAATGAAAAAAATGAAAAGGCCACGGGCACCTCCAACTTTGCCACTTTTTTGTCGTTTGAAGAAAGGGGAAGGGCAATATGGTATACAACCAGCTATATAGATTAAGATTATAATTGAGGTTTAGATATATTGATTAATACCTGTCGTTTAACATGTTACGTTATGTCGAGAGATTATGAACTATAACTATTCGTGAAGTACTATCATATATGAATGCATGACATAAATATTCACATGTTAGCAAAATACAACATGTCAAACGTCGAGCAAAAAATTGTTTCTTTGTGTGATTTTAACGGTTGTTTTGTAATTTATTTATGAGTTTCAGTAGCAAAAGCATAAATTTGCATAAAATTTTCAAAATTTTAGTTTTTGTTCTTTACCATATATGTATGGACATGCATCTTAACTTAGCATATTAAAAACACAAAAAAGAACCACAAACTAGTGGCTCAGTGGTAAATGACGGATTACGAGGCTTCCTTAAAACTAAAAACTAGAGATCTCGGGTTCAAAATCCACTGTTGGTGTGGAAACCAGACTTGTGGTCAGGGGTAGGCTGAAATGCTTCTGTAAGTCTTCCCGGCCTCGGAAGGGATGGATAACCGTAGTTTGCCACCAGTTGTCCTCCTTTTAAAAGAAAAAAAAACACATAAAAAAGATAACTAAAGAAAGGGTTTTTTTTTTTTTTTTTTTTTTTTTTGTCAAAGGATAAATTTTATTAAATTCTAATAGAAATGTTTACATCTTCTGCAAAAATATTAAAAAGAAATTCAAGATCATAAGCATCCCACAGGAACGAACCACCACGCGAGGTAATATAGGAAGCCATTGCATGGACAGCAAGGTTGCCACTCCGCTGAACATACATAAACTTCACCTCCCTAATTTGCATCAATTGAACATTCCCCATTTATCATGTTGATAAGAGATAGAGCATCATACTCTATCTCTACCATCTCATAATGCATGTCCCTACACATTACCAAAGCTGCACGAATTGCAGCCACTTCTACCATAGCTGCATCATTGAAAAACTCACCTCTCACCCCACCAGCCATGTGCAAAAGTCCCGCAAAATCTCGCACCACCGACCCATAGCCACCTAACATTGATTTCCCATGCCATACCGCATCACAGTTAATTTTCAAAGTCCCAAAACTAGGACGTTTCCATCGAACTTGTTGCCCAGCGAAAACCGACGTTGAAGGTTTCCCGCAGTGCTCCTTCTCCCTTGTCTTTTTCGGCTAGGCATCTCTAAACTCTTGAATATGGCTTCGTGATAAAACGATCTCATCCTTTGGAGTTTTATACGTACCTTCAAAAGACAATGCCTTCCGACATTTCCATATTCTCCAAAGGCCAAAAACGACTTCATGTAGTAGCTCGTCTTTTACCGCTTCATCCTTAAACCATGCTTCAATCTTCTTCCAAGCTTCCAGAAAATCTACCCCTTTGACGACATCCACATCCATCTGTAAAGGGCAGCAATACCAAAAGATCCGGCTAAATTCACACCCAAAGAGCAGATGCTCCTCCGTTTCCTCAAATGAACCACACGAAACAGATGTCGTCTCCACTCGCATCCTCCTTCGGGCTAGATTCCTCCGTACTGCCAAAGTATTGTTGCAACACCTCCATATAAAAAACTTCAGTTTATTTGGCACTCTTAGCCTTCATACATCTTGCCAAACACGGTCAGACACCATACTCCTACTTCCCATCCTTGTACCCTTCCTACCCAATTCCCTATTCGCTTGAAGATCCATAGCCACTCCATAGCCACTTCTGACCGTGTACTTTCCATTCCTAGAATAATGCCAAATTAGTTTATCATGACAACCATCTAAACTAATTGGCAACCCAAATATAAGTTTTGCTTCCTCCTCTTCAAAATAGTTAAGTACCAACTCCTTTTTCCACGATCCCATAGAATGCTCAAATAACTCCCCTACCATCACTGGTATCTCCGCATGCCTAGAACGTATATGGAACGTACATAACTTTGGAATCCAAGGATCATGTACAATCCTGATACTCTGCCCATCTTCAACCCTCCATCTTAGCCCCCGCTCCAAAATACAACATCCCTGAAGTATACTTTTCCAACCCCACGAAGATCGCCTCCCTTGTTTTGCCTCCATAAATGATCTATCCGGGCAGTATTTTTCCTTAAGAACACGAGCCAAGAAGGGGTGTTAAAGTCACAATATATATATATATATATATATATATATATATATATATATATATATATTCCATAATCAAGCAGCTTAAGATGCTCTCTCTGCATAATGTAGAAATCTTCAAGGAAAGTCTCTTCTCACATATAAGAAGAGGAGACATGAAATATCACTCCAATATCACTATTACCAACATAAACATGCATTACACTATAATCCATGTATATATTAATATACATGAGATATTTATATATTATACTACAGTAAGAGCACCAACCTATAAGAAACTCTAGTCGCAAAGTATAGTGGGAACGACAACTAACTATGATGGAATGAATGTACAAATATAAGACTGACGATGCTAGAAGTAACTAAAACAGAAAGAGGAAACATTAATCTTCCAATTTATTACTATGATGGAATGAATGTACATATATATATAAGACTGATGGTGCTAAAGCAACTTAAGCAGAAAGAGGAAACATTAATCTTCCAATTTATTACCATATCCAAGGTCCGCAGAACATGTACAAAGTTCACGTTCCTCACTCTGCTTCTATTAATCATTTAAAAAAAAAAAAAATCATTCCTTATTTCTCTCATACACATTCACTTCGCGTTCGTCTCTAGCACAACAAAAAAAAACTAAAAGCAAAATGAATGGCTATCAAACGACTCTCATTTATTATTTGTTAAATGTTACTAGATATCTACGATATTGTTTCAACTATCTCAAGAGGCAACCACACAATGGGTAAGTTGAAAAGACTACGCGCAATAGATTGAACCAAAATCGCGCTCTCTCCCTCCCCCCTCCTCTACAACCCGTCTACCTCTCTCTCTCTCTCTCTATGACAACATGGGTCTCACCCACATTGTCTGCGGCAAAGACAGAAGGGTAAACTGTCATTTGATTGCTTGAACTATTACCCTAGTTGAAATTAACCTCTGAACTATTTTTTTGGTAAATTAACCATTTGAACTATTTGAAATCAGCCTATTAATCTCTTATCGGTAGATTCCATCCACTATTTTGTCAAATTCAAGGGCAAATTAGTCTTTCCATTGTTAATTTTGATTTGTCAGCTATAACCATCAATAAAATTATGACATATGGACACAAAATAATGTGTAATGATAGTGTGAAATGGTCCGTTATGTAACATTTGGTTTTTTATGTTTTGTTATTATGCTATATGTTTTACACATTATTTTGTGTCCATGTGCCATAATTTTATTTGAGTGATGTTATTCCCACCCCAATGTCTTATCTTCCTACCCACCTTTTAATGATTTTTTTTAATTACAAATTTGTCCATTTACAAAAAGACTGATAAAGACATTAATTATCTTGTTTTGTTTAATTTAAAAGAAAAACAGGTTGGGCATGGGAGACAATTTGTCTACCTTAAACCCTAACTCATATTTTCATCTCCTTTCATTCAGAGAAAGTAAAAAAAAAATAGCAATGGACTTAGAAGATGACTTTTTCATTGAACAGGTAGAAGATGACGCTTCTACGAAAGAGGTAGAAGATTATGTTTCCATTGAAAAGGTAGAAGAATAATTTGTGTGTAGGTTATGTGAATTTATCCATCGTATTTTTAAATTTGTCGTTGTCAAATTCTTTTGAATTTGGATAGCTCTGTCGTTTCCATTTGAATTTGCAGACCTTAGTGGTTTTCATTTACATATTATTTGTTATATTTTTTAAGAGACAATTTTATAATTTCATATGTATGTATATATTAAAGGTTATTTTGGGAATAATAGTGGGTGAGAAAATAGCATTTTAATTTTTTAACCTTTTAAGGTGGGTGAGATTATAACGTGGGTGAGAAAATAAGATAATGGGGTGGGTCTAATAGCTCTCTTTTATTTGTGGTTGCTATTGACAAGGAAGAATTGATGATAAAATGACTAATTTACCCTTGAATTTGACGAAATGGTGGACGAATATAACTGCAAGGGGTTAATTGGCTGATTTAAATAGTTTAGGAGGTTAATTTACCAAAAAAATAGTTCAGAGAGTTAAACTGCAATTTACCCAAGAAAGAAACAAATGATGAAACAACCTAACCCAAATCGCTCCAAAACCCTAAGGACAAAATGACTACCCTACCCCACTAACTTGTCATCCTCACCGTGTGATCTGAACCCGGATGGTCAGTCTCGTCATTTTGATTCCCAAAGGACCGGGCTTAAACTAATTGATGAGAAAGCCCACAGAAGGCATGATGGGCAGCCCAAACCCCGCCCCATTCGGATGACATTGTTGCAAATAAGGTGAAATTGGATGACAATTCATTGACTGTAGCTAAGCTACAGCCAATTCCTCTTCTACTTTAGAAAAGATAACAAGCAATTCAGACCACTCGATGCTACGGGTTTTAAATATATGTTAAACCCGTGGAATATATGAAAATCTATTTACATCCTCACGTTCAATAAGGAAAAAAATGTCTTAAACATGTTGAATATCTTACATAGCTCATACCTATTATGGTAGGAACAAAATAAGAATCTCCAAATAGAAGGACAAAGGATGTAACACAACAGATAGCTCACCAAAAAGCTCCAGCCCTTTAATAGTGGTGACACATTTCCGCATATTACACATGACCTTTTTAATCGTAATTTCTTTCTTCTCCTACCAAAAAAATAAAATACATGACAGAATAGATTTTAAAAATCACATACTTGTTCAATCTCTGGAACTAAAACTTTCAGTTATATATATATATATATATATATATATATATATTATGATCACATTTTGATTATTTTTTGAACAATCTATATTTATCTAGACTAAGGGAAGGGGGTGAGTTTAGCCTTACAATGAACTAGCAACAATGTCGTTCAAATTCGCTTTTTGCGAGAATCGAACCTAAGACCTCTCACTTATAAGTAAAGAGGAATATCACTATACCGTAATGCTAAATAACACATTTTGATCATTGACATAAAATAGAAATCATCGTATATTTGCACAATCAAAGATTTATGGAACTTACAACCGAGAGCCAGAGCTTCAACTTCTGTTGAAACCACCCTTCTCTCGAACCCTTGGCGACTGATTCTTGCATCATCTATACAGTAAAACTTGGTCAATCAATCAAAGATTTATAAAAGTTTTGAATTTTAACCTCAATTACAACATGCAGACCCAAAATTTGATCCAAATGAAAGTTGGAGAATCCTAATAAGAACAAAGGTGCTAAATTACAGAACTTGGATATTTCTTAAAACCCCTAGCCCATGATATTTTAAATTCTTAAATTTTCTGAGCAATGAAACACTATCAAAACGAACATGATTAAAGAAACTGCTAACAACAATGTTAGAGGTCATGAACTCTATAATAGGTCACTAACCATTCAAATCGAGATATGATTTCTATAATCTGAAATCAAAGAAATTAGTAACTCGTTTACTAATCCATAATTAGAATGAAAAAAATTGAATTAAAACATTTCATGAAAGCCATAGCACATGCTTCAGAACATTCACATAATCATGAGATATTGTTACACAATTTAAATTCTTCAAGAAAATGAGCCCATGTAATCATCAACTCACACTTTTAACAATGAAAGTTTACAAAATTCAAGGCTTGAAATCAAACAACCATGCCACCAAACAAATTATTAGAAGAACAGGATGCTTCTTGTGCCTAAACCCATCAAATAACACCTTATCCTTTATCAGTTATCCGAGGCATCAACATTCTAAGACGATTTGACACCACACCACACAGCACAACAAAATTTGTTTGACAAAACCAAAAAATGAATCCAAAACCTCCACCAAAATACATTCACCGTTATTACCTAAAGCTTGACATTGATTGTCATTTGCAAATGTGGTTTAGATAATTAAATTTACAGTTTGTAATTTACATATTTCAATGTAAATATAATCTTTTATATTCACTAAATAAATTTAAAAAAAATTCAAAAAAAAAAAAATGAAAATAGGAAATATCACCTATTTAAGTATGCGGTGGTTCTGGCCCTGCATTCTTAGTTCTGTGAGATGCATGGTGGATATTAACTAAGTATGCAATATGTCATGTTTTATCAATGTCAACATTTCATTTTACTAAAAATAACCACAAAGATTGAATAATAAAACACAACTCACCAAGAATAAGCCTGCACTGCATCAACATGCACCCAAAGGAAAAATAAAATACATGCACCCAAAGGAAAAATAAAATTATAAACAAAAAGCGATTAAAAACAAAATCGCAGAGAGCAAACATGCAGCAAAAACAAAAAAAATGTTAGAAATACCGACCTTTCACTGCGATTATAGCGGAAACAGTGAGGCTGATTCAACCTACAGATCAGGCGCCACCCTCTCCTAAAACCAAACCCAAACCCAAACGCAAGAAAGCTAAATAACAAATGAATTGATTCAATAAATTCACAAAATTAGCCACTTGAAATCGATCGGAGACTCACCGGGAAACCCAACCTTTTCTACATGCTATTGTAAAATAAAATTGCAATACTCCAAGCAATCTAATAATCACCAGAACCTAAACCTTTCCCAGTCATTCAAATTCACCGTTGCATTCATCAGTTTGCTCATTCATTCACACAGAGTTATGAAAATCTTTTCTACGACCGTTGGGAGTAACGTTTAAAAAAAAATTAAAGAAAATGAAATCCCTAATCTGGAATTGTGAAGGGTCACAACTTTAAAAACAAATAATAATTCAAACATTTTAATAATTCACCAACCAAGAATACTCACATCCTTCGGGTTGAAGACTGCCAAATGCAAGGAAGAAAAGATACATACATCAAAAGGGCCACAGTGTTTAGCAGTCATATTATAAATATTACTGTTAAGCACTCAAATACGAATCCTAGAGTCTACAAACCCGATTGGATCTATAGTTTTCTGCAGTAAACTCATCGTATCTGGTGGTTGCACCATTAAGTGAAAACATATAATGGCACAAAGGTCTTGCCCTTCCACATGAATTCAAAACTCATAATTATAAAACCCCAGAAAATTATAGTAATGTCACAATTTATTGAACAAATCATTTATTGAAAACGCATACTTTTACAACGTGTCAATCATTTATTGAACAAAATGTGCACTTTTAAATTTATGACAAAGCGTTTATTAGACAATAATGCCACTAAAACTAAAACTTAGTTGCATAAGAGAATCTCTCATTTGACACCATCTCCAGTCCAATATCATAGGGTCTTAAACATACATTAGATAGTTTGCATAAATAAATAAATAAAAAGTGACAATGCATTTTGTTCAAATTTCATAATTTGACTATCCAATCTAGTGATATTTTATTCATAGATTTTGAAACTCAATCCAATTGGACATATGCTTGAAATTTAGTCCAAGCCAATATCAATTGCATTAATTCCGTCAGGTATTAAGTTTTCAAGTACAACTCTATCCAATTGGATATATGCTTGAAAGCTAATACCTTCGCAGAAATTGGAGCAATCCTATATCTCAAATTTTATTATTCAGTCACATTGTTTCCCAGATTTCTCATACATAAACATACGATTCGAATCCTATCACGCGAATCGCTACTGGACTTCTGACAATATGCTCACCATCTGTCCAAGTTAGGCTCCCAAACTTGTAACCTCCATTCACTCTCTCGGTAGAGAAGAAGGTAACTTTGAAGGAAAGAATTTGGCTGGTTATATTGAAACTTAAACTTTGAGGCTCAACTGTCATTTTTATGCCAGAAGGAGCCTGCACCAATACCGTATACTTCGAATTAATTTGTCCCACATTTGTCACGGTTCTTGACACAGTTGTCGCCCTTTTGAGGTTTGGAATTGTGATAGATGGGAGGTTGAAGTTCATTCCATGACCTTTCGTTAAGCAATTTATTGTGTTCTTGGTTAATCTAGTAATCGATGCGTTAGTGTAACCAAGGGAGCAGAGGAACTGAATGTAATCCTTTGTACTAGTATCGAAGATGAGCCCTGGATCAATTGCCTTGTTGGGATCAACATGCCCTCCTCCCATGTCGAAAGGGTCAGCTTCCTTGCGCGTCAAGCCTTCAGCTGAAATACTTGTCCCATCTGTTCCAGTTTGGGAAGCTGCAATTTTCATAAAAGTTGAATGGTTAGTGTCGAAATTACATATGGTGTTGATGATTTTGGTTTGATGACTTGCCAGTAGTGACTAGAGCTGATTTTATTGCAGCAGGAGACCAATTTGGATGTGCAGATTTAATGAGAGCTGCTATTCCTGCGACATGAGGGCACGCCATTGAAGTTCCTGATAGCAGCGCATAACCGCTGCGATGTTCAGTGTCAAGTGGGCGAAATGCAGCTATGATGTCTACTCCCGGTGCAGCTATGTCCGGCTATGTTCATAGATCAAATGACATGATGAAAATATGAATATAAAAAACGTATTAGTACTTTTATTTATGTATTTATTTCACGAGCCTTGCAGTACCTTAAGCACTTCTGGTGTCATGGAACTAGGTCCTCTAGCGGAGAAAGATGCAACTCGCGGAGAGACCCATTTCCCAACGGTAGTTTTCGGATCACTGAGCTTTGCAATCGAATGCCTTCATAGCGTAGTGGAAAAATTAGTTTGTGTCATATATGTGAACATTTAACTTCTAACGTTGTATCCATCTTCATATGTCTTACCTTGCTCTTCTGATGTAGGAAAGTATTTGTGTCCCTACTTCATAATCTACACTGATGCATGGAATGTCGCATGAACTGAGCCCGTCATCACGAAACTGTGCGAATATAAGTCCAACCCCTCCCACGTCCTTCACGGTGGTTGCAGCAGACTCGATGTCCTGTTGATCTGATTTTGAGAAACAAAGTACTATTTTCCCTGAGGCTAATGTTGCATTGAGACTTCCAGGCTGACAATCCTTGCTTGAAGTAACATGGAAGATTGTGACACAAGGTACATAAACACAAAGATAAACCAAGATAATAATCGAAACAAAAGAATATGTCTTACGCTGAATCATCTGTCGGGTCTATAGCTATGCGTTCAGAGTATGTGATGCTAGCGAATTCAGGGTTGTATTTTCCAACATCAATAGATTGACCCTGTAAAACACAACCATTGCAAGAAATCTTAACCAACTGCTTTATATTCTAGACGTTTAACCCCAAGGATGATCTAGTTTACCCAGAGAGTTTGATTGTTTCCGAGTGTAATGGCTGTCGGAAAGGCCCTGTCGATTGTGGTGGCTGCAACAGTGATGAGCCATGGGGCAGTGTTTACAATGGTTTGAGAGATAGGGCCATCATTTCCTGCTGAGCAAACTACTGTAATTCCCTTCGTCATTGCGTGAAACGAACCAATTGCGATTGAATCACGCTGATCAACGTACGAGAACAAAGGAATCTCATTGCCCACAGAAAGAGAGATGATGTCTACTCCATCATGAATGGCCTTGTCAAACGCCTTCAGAAGATCAGCATCGGTGCATCCTTCGAAGGCCCAGCAGGCCTTGTAAATTGCCAAGTGAGCAAGAGGGGCTCCTCCTCTGGCTAGCCCGGAAGCAAGTCCTCTGTAGTTGGCATTCTTCACAAAATACCCAGCTGCTGTAGAAGCCGTATGAGTGCCATGTCCAATTCCATCCCGCGGTGACAGAAAGTCCACATTGTTGGTTTTATTGAGATTTTGGAACTGATTCTTCGCACCTTTTCTAAACCATCGTGCACCAATAATTTTTTTGTTGCAATTTGTGGAGTTAAAGAATTCCCCCTGCTGGCAAATGCCTTTCCAATGTGATGGGATAGGACCCATGGCGTCATCATTAAAGCTTTCGGATTCAGGCCAAACACCTGCACAGATAGTCGCATTGGTATTCGACTACAACTTTAACTGTACTAGTATTTATCTGAAGGTATGTTTGTACCTGAATCTATTACACCAATGATGGTTCCTTTGCCCATGCTCTTTGTTAAAAGATTGTCCGATGAATACTTATGAATCCCAATGAAATCCCAACTTCGGGTTGTGTGGAGCTTGTGAACGCGATTCGGGATCACTTGGACAACTTCAGGAAACTCTGCAGCTTACTGTGTTAGCCATGATTGCTGATAAAATAGTATGCTCATAATGTAATCTCTTGCTAAATACAATACCTGCTATTTCTTCTGCCTGAGATTGCGTTAATCTTGCAGCAAAGCCGGAAAATCCGTAGTTGTAGCTGTATATAATCGATCTATATGCATCTTCTTTGCTTCAAATAACCCAAAGGAGATTTTTATCTTTGTCTTTCATATCACCGAATACAAATCATATCGACATTAGAAATAAAAGAACGAATAATGTAGGATAAAGCCATACCTCCCAAGCAAGGTGGTTAGCATTTTATGATGGAACTTTTTTGTCAATGCAGGATCATCATATTTCTTCTCTCCCAGATATACAATGTGCACCTGAAAACATTCCTTTGTCAGAAACCCGTGTCCAAAGAGCAAGAATAAAAAAGGAAATGGAGCTAAAACTTGAAAATACGCAATACACTCACTTCGCTTGTGGCATTAACAAATGTTACGGAGACATGGAGATAGTGTTGAAGTAAACAAAGAGCAAGAACCACAAGAGAGTAGTTTTTTTGTCCGCACATCCGGTTTCTTCTTGTATCGGAATCCATCAACGTATGGATCAAAGAGATGAAAACTCTTGTGATTTCCTACAGCAGGTATTGCTTCATGGTAAAATCTGCAGACTTTTATAATCCAGCCATTCCCTGCATCTCCAAATTATTTTGCAATAGTCCTAATGGACATGTGAAAAGTGGAAAATCCTTTTTACTGTTCTACTTCTGCCCTTTAATATTTGCTCAATCCATTGAAAAAGATGCAGGGCCAAAGACTTTCCAGTGTAAAGCTCCACATACGAAAATCATGCATTACCATGTGAGGGTATCATTTCGGGTAGAAAGTTTTTGCTCAAAACTTTGAATAATTTGCTTTTATCTACTTCTCCAGCCCTTTGTTGTGTCAACTTGAACGGTAGGGCACACACTTTCAGTGATGTATGCCGTCAACCATGACCACCATTGCCAAGCATAATCTTTTCCAGCTCGTACAAAAACACGAATAGATTCTCTAGACAAGACATTTGTTTTCATTAAAGGACGGATATTGGGTTGATAATGCATTGAGAAAATATTGATAAGTTTTGATGTTGAAATGCGTCAAAAGAAAAAGTATGAGAATGTTTATCGTATTATATACAAAGAATAGACATTTTGCCTAGAGAAAAAGTATGTCAATGTGTGTTATATTTTTTTTTTTGAGAACAAAAAAAAAAATATACACAAAGAACATACGTCATTTCTAGAAAAAAAAAGAAAAAAAGTATGCCAACGTGTATCATATTGTACACACTGTTGTCTTGGCATTTTTGTTTATGTACAGTGTACTTGAAGGATGTAGAGTTTAGGTGAATCATTGTGGTGCTGCAGTGTCTTGCAGTAGGGCCCCTTTACACCTTTATTGGACTGCCTTTTAATTTTGGGGTCGAAATTGGACTGCCTTTTTATGAGAGGGCTGACGTGAGATTCCCCAGCCCACAAAGTTAAGAGTGCTGCTTTTGCCTTACATTAGTGGGACTCGGTATTCTTTTTCAAGATAAAGCAGGATTGTTTTGCGACGAAAGGCATTTCTGTAGAAGCCCCATAATGTTTTAAAAGGGAAGCATGATGACAACATAAGGTGAGTGTGTCGAGGAAGTCGATCCTATCACTAGTTGTATATAATTATATGTTAGTCTAGTATTATACAATTAGATTTTCACATCAATTGTATATAAGTATATATCTATCTTTCTCATCACATATTACGTGACGAGAGAGATAAACATTAATAGTACACAACTCTAGTGACATCCAAGAATTTCTCGAGTAGGATGACGTAAGAAAAGTTGCAGTTACAATTGACATTTTTCTGACAAATTGAGCATGTTCATCATTAACAGTTAATGCTAAGAAAATTTGGTGAGATTCCTAAAGCAGGTTTTAGCCCCTTAATCTCCCCACTAGGGAACCTGGTTCTCTGTTCCCCATTGCACCCACACAAAAAAAGAGAATCAAATTCCTTTGCTCTCCACTTTCATGAGAATTTCAATTCCACTTTGAAAGACAATGGAGTCTATAGTTGTTCATCAAGCATTCATACTCCCCCTCATATTATTTACAACCGTGTATTGTACAATCAACAAACTATGCTCACAAAGGAGAGGGGAAGCAGACCTAATCTTCGGAAATATTCCCGTTATTATACGTACTCACTATTCGATCATGTGTCTGTATTAATACAATTTACTGGATGAGTATATGATCTGCTCAATTGTCATCAGTATAGGATCGTATGATTTGTGTTCTAACAGATGTGGGACTTGTCACAGCATGCACCCCATCAGTCCATGTCAGGCTTCCGAAAAAGTATGTTGTATTCACTCGGTAGGTGGTGGAAACCGCAACTGAAAAGGAAATTGTCTTAACTGTAGAGTTGAAGACCAATGTCTCTGGCCTGACGAGTACATTGGTGCCTGGTGGAGGGTCAATTTAGGCTTTGTACGTTGACTTGCCAGGACCAACGTTTGTTACACTTCGAGTGGGTGTTAAAGGATTTCTTACTTAGATTTGGAATGGTAATTGAAGGCAGGTTCACATCAAGAATTGAAGGCTTTGGAACAGGACATGATGTGGCTTGTTTAACAAGTAGAGAAATAGCTGAGGTATTGTAGCCAAACGCACAAAGGTAGTTTATGTAGTCATTGGTGTCCATAATGTATATAAGGCCAGGGTTTGCTGCCTTGTTCGGGTTCACTAATCCTCCTCCATAATCAAATAGATCTGCAAGTTTATGCGCTGCCCCTTCAGCAAAGATTGGCTCTCCAAATGGATCAGTCTTCCATGCTGCAAAAGAAAAGAAAAAAGTTTTGCTATTATTAATGTGCCGATCTAATCTCGAAACCATCCAATTTCGTTACATTATCAACACTGACTAGTGGACACTAACTATTATGGTTGTAGATCAACCTGTTGTGACTAGTGCTGATTTCATTGCAGCAGGGGACCAATCAGGCTGCAACGATTTTAGAAGTGCCACAAGGCCTGCAATGTGGGGAGTTGCCATTGATGTCCCCGATAGCAAGGCAAATCCTCCATCCATTGCGGGATCATAAGAACTGGTGGCTAATATACCTACACCAGGCGCGGCTATATCTGGCTGTGACCAACAAAGAGCTATATTCAGTTTTATTGTGCCTTGGCTGATTATCTTCACCAACATACAAACCCACAGTTGAATAGTTTAAAATACAAGAAATAAAGACATAGAGAAATTTACGAGGTTCGGCAAAAACCTGCCTACGTCCTCGGAGAGATATTGCTCTTCACTATGAGAAAAACAGTACAAGTTACACATGAGTTAAATCGACATAACCCAATCCCATATCCCTTGTACACCCACTCACAGAATTTTCCCAAGAGCCTCACTCTACCCCAAGAGTTCTTTCACAAGAGATCTTTCACTCTAGCTCTCTTGATTTCTCTCACCCGTACCCATGGTAGAGCCAAATGCTCTCACCATCTCTTTGGATGCTTTTCTCTTCATTTGTTCCTTCTCCTTTGGCAAGGCATTTAAATAAAAAAACAACCCCTTTTCTTCTCCTCCTTTCTTCCACCCGAAAGCCAAATAATTATGGCTTTGAAAAAGCCACAAAACAAGGAGCAAATTAAGCCACAAAATAAGGAACAAAAAAGCCACAAAACAAGGAAACATAATCCTCATTATGATGTTCCCTCATCAATATTGTTTTGTTTCCTAGCCTAATTTGGCCACTATCCAACAAGTTTAATCTAAAGGTGCATTGCTTAACAGGACTAATGTGGTACCAAATTCTACCTTCAAAATTGCAGGAGAGATGGAATTAGGTCCTCTAGCAGAGAAGTGAGCAACTTGACTCGATACAGGCTTTCCTATCAGTGTCTTAGAAGGGCTCAGTTCTACAATAGATCTGTGTACCACAAAGAACAACATTGTCACATTTTTTTTACAAAGAGAATAATGATTCTAAAATGATTAGTTGGAACTTTTGGAAAGATGTTTTGATTTTTAACGTTTTCTATGGCTTATGACTTAAAGGTGAAAATTGTTTCAGTTAATTTTGTTTAAGTTTCTAGTTTGTTAGTTTTTAATTTGTTTTGCTTGAGTACAAACAAAAAACGAAGTTTGGGGGTATTTGATGAGTCAATATTTCACTATATATTTTACCCTTATCTTAGTATTAATTTATTGGTTATTTTGTGTGAACTTTGATACTTTGATATGTATTTTCAAAGTAGAACATTCGACATCCTCTCGAGCAAAACATGATGAAATGAATGAATTTTGGAGTGATTCAAATTGGAGGACGTTCATGTATCTCTCAACTTGTTCATGTCAAAGTTTCATAATTTTCTACCAAGTGGTTTATTTATGGCGATGAAATAAAATAGCAGCGTGCAGTGCTGTCAAAGTAACGTTTTGGGCTTATTTGGGCATTTTGGCGTCCAAGATGATGCCTTTTGGTTTTGAGGCCTTCTACAATTATGTTCGGGACATCTCGAGTTTTAATTCAAGTTGTTTTGGGCCTGTTTTGAAGCCCTAGAAGTCTAAAAACGTGGCTGATTTGTGGCTGGGCAAATTTCCTAGTTAGAATAGGAATGTAATTCCTAGTTATCCTTTTGTTATTTTATTTCCTAGTTTTTTAGAAAACCTTTTAGGGTTTTATTTTGTGGTAGTATAAATAAAGATATTTAGCCATTAGGGTGAAAAAAAAAAGGAAGAAGAAGGAGGAGAACGCAAGCACACTTTAGAGAGTTTTTCAAATTTATTTTCTAGGTGTTTTTCATCCTTATTCTCAATAATATTTTGTTTTATGATTGTTCATAACTAGTTTAGTTTGCTAGGGTGAAGCCTTGAGCCTTAGTAAGAATATGTAGTCTATTTTTAATTTACTTATGATATTATGCATGCATGTTTTGAATTATTGATCACCATTTTAAACTATCTAATTTTCTTAATGCTTGGCCACAATTAGGATCTTTAGAAAAGTAATTTGATGCAATTTTGGCTGGAAGGTTCCCTGAAATTAACGTTGGCTTCTTGTGGTTAATAGTAATTTCACTTAGGATGAACACCACGTCTTAAGGGTTGCATGGTTTTTCAAAGGATTTTCATAAAACTTAATGAGTCCTTCAAGTTCATATTTGATCCGAACGTTCGGACAGGTTGCATGTTAGATATACATTCTATGTTGGAGGTTATAAGTATAATATATTAGGAAAACCTAACCTTCAAAATATGCATTGATTTTCTTTAAATTGTTCTCTAGTTTATTTATTTAATTATCTTTATTTTAAATTCATTTTTATTATTTTAAATAATAAAATCAATACTTTCTAAATTTTGTTTTAAATAATTAATTAAGAGTTGGTGTTAAATACAAATTATTCATTAACGACTTTGTTTGAGCTGCTATACTACAACAATCTTGTATTCTTGCAAATATTTTTAAGTATTTTTATTGTATTTTTGCAAATATTTTTAAGTGTTTTTATTGTATTCTTGCAAGTATTTTTAAGTGTTTTTATCCCTACTTTTGCTGATGGTAAAAATCCTATCAGACTAGAGTCCGGATGGCAAATGTATGCATGTACTTTTGCTGATGGTAAAAATCCTATCAGACAAGAGTCCGGATGGCAAATGTGTGCATGTAGACAAGCTTAATTAATCACCAACTATGGCACTTGTTTTTGTGAATGTTAATTATGGGATCAGATCCTCTCCGGATGCCTTCTCAAGGGATCCCTGGGGATCCTTCAATCACCAACGTTCAATAAAAGAGGAATGGTCAAGATTAATTTGATTTTTTTTCCTTTCCTTTTCATCGTCTTCTTCACCTTCTCTCAATCCTCACCTACTTCTCTTCACCATTACTAGGAAATCGACGTTGCTTGCGTGACATCTTTCTCTCTCTGTCCTATTTTGCTTCTCAGTGTCACCTTCCCCTCGCCTCCTGCACAAGCAGAAAATCAATCAAGCCAACTCATTAAACACCCCAAAACCCGATCTTTATCCCCGTCCTTCATCCTTAATCCCTACTTCTTTTCTTCACCCTTATAACTCATGAATTAAATTTTCCGAACAGCCACATAATTGATTGCAGGAAGAAAAAATTTGTCAGATTTCATGTTTGATGTGAAACCATGAAACCAAGGGAGGGAGGAAGAGGAGAAATATAGTTTGGATCGATCTTCGCTTGACCCATCTTGCGAAGATCGGAACTCAAAGGCTTGAGGAGCAGCCCCTAAAAGGGAAGTCGTGGAGACGGCGTGCTCATCACTGCAATGTTGAAAGAGAAGGGAGAAACGCAGACGTTTTGATGGGAAATTGGGTTCTAAGCTTTTTGATGGAAAAAATAGAGAGAGGAAAGAGAGATACTTTTTTATCTTAAAACTATTAAAAGAAATTGATTACTAGCCGTAGGATATCATCTAACGGCCATGAAATGATCGGTCCAGAGAGGAATGCATCTTGGTTGGTGATAGGCACATAGGCTCAGGCCAGACCTAATACTCCAAGGAGAGATTTTTCAGTGTGACCGGTACAGGGGATGATATATTACGTGTCATTATACAAATGATGAGATATGTGTACCAAAATGTTAATAACTTAAAAAATAAAATTTACCACCACTCAAAATAAAATTTACCACTACTCTTATTAAAACACGTGGTGTACTACTTGTGTTCACGTTACAACTAAAAATTTCTCTACTCCAAGAACACTCATCCATAAACCGGTTACTGGTACAAATAACATTTTAATATACAATATATACAATCCATATTTAATAAATAATACATATTTACATCTATTTATTTTGATTTAATATTTTTCATTTATATATATTTTTACAGTACAAAAACACAAAAGTTTGACCCCCGGGGAATCCTTAGAATTACCACTGCTTAGCTTTCAATTCGTCTCTGACCATCAAATGAAATGGGAATGACCTGACCTCCTTGATGCAGCATGGAGAAACAATCCATCTGGTCTACCGATCTTTGCAGAGGGATCTTCTCAAAAGTGGGCTGATCCGTTTGATTACGGAGGTGGAATTGTGAACCCTAAAGGAGCAGCGTATACAGGTTTGGTATACGACATGGGAAAAGAGGACTACATAAAATACCTTTGTGCTGTTGACTACAACTCCTCAGGTATCTCTCAACTTGTAGGACAAGTCACAGCGTGTTCTAGTACCAGGCCTTCAGTTCTTGATGTGAACCTGCCTTCCATCACCATTCGAAATTTGAGAGAGAATATAAACCTCACCAGAAGCGTCACAAAAGGCGGTCCAGTCAACTCAGTGTATAAAGCTCACATAGACCCTCCACTTGGCATTAATGTAGCTGTAAGACCTGACACTTTGGTCTTCAATTCTGCCATTAAAACAATCACGTTCACAGTTGAAGTTTCCACTACCCATCGAGTGAACGCCGGATATTACTTCGGCAGTCTTACTTGGATAGAAGGGGAACATGTGGTAACAAGTGCCCTATCAGTTAGAACACGAATTCCGTACTATACAGAGGAATGACGCCGCTGGATTTCTTACTACGTAGAGGTTAGGAAATTTCAATGTATTCTCCTCATCGGATGATAAGTAAAGGAGCTGTGTAGTAGGATGTTTATATGCTAATCCAATTAATCAGAGAATAAAGATGCTTTCAAATTACCTTAGTTGTTTCTTACTATTACACTATCTTCTCAGATTACATTAAAGGGAAAGTTCTTAGATCTCGATCCTTTTAATTTGTTTGCAGTATAAACTTATTCATTTCCTAGGTCAATAATCTTCCAAAGTTCCAAACTAATCTTTTTGCTTTATGTTTAGTCTTAGTGTGCGCTAGTAACTGCAGAATGTGACTTCATGTCTTGGAAAGTCTGGGAAACTGGAACCATTCCTCCATTATCACATTAGCACTGTTTTAAACATCGAGAAAGAGAGGATGGAGGTGGATGAGCCTGAAAATTTAAGAATAAACAAGTTCAATTAGTACTGTTTTAAAAAAAAAAAAAATATATATATATATATATATATATAACGATGGGATCAAGCAGATGATTTAGAAACGTTACAAGGTACTTAACGAATTATTTACTCATTTTTAAACCAATAGGTCAAAACCTGCGTGCATAATTGGTTTGATCATTTTGGGCAGAAAACACCCCAAAACACTGAACTCAGCGTTCTTGTTCCTTTACCAGGTACTTTTGAGTCTTCACTCTTCAGTCAATTGATAAAGGAAAGGAAAGGCCATATGTGTACCTTAATTCTTTGTCGTTACAAATCTAATCATTTAGGACAATTAGAGTTTGTTCGTTAATATTTTGCAGATATAAAAATTGGTGAAAAATGTGCTTGACATATTGTTTTGTGAAAATGAACCGAAAAAAAAAAGAAAAAGAAAAAGAAAAAAACAATGTTTAGCTAAGTTCGAAACATCAAGTTGATGTTTCATATGTTAATAAATAATATAATTCAAAATAATAGAAAATACAAGATAAATTATAAAACAAAATTAAAGTTTCAAGGAAACATAAAAGTTATGGCAAAAAATGAAGTCATGTATATGCCCACCATCATCACCCATGTCACTATGACCACCTTCACCTCCACAGTCTCGCCATCATCACCACCATGGCCACAATTACCATATTCTTCACCATCATCACAATTATGACCACCATCACCTGCCATCTCGCCATCACCACCACTGTCACCATCTCACCATCGTCACCAGTAACAACACTGAAGAAGTTCCTAATCATGTCATCATATTTCGAAAACACCAAAACAAACGACACTAAAAATTTGACATTGTTTATAGGAAAATACTTGGCACTATTAGTTTTTTCAAGTCTTATTAGCTAGACCAGTGCGCACTTTGGGCGAGTAATAGGGGGCATTGCACAGGGTCTCTAAGCTTTTGCACACCAGGTCCCTTCACTTTAAGATTGTATAATTGTGTAAATCATTATAATTGTGGAATATAAAGGCATAAGGTCTTTTCCAGCACATGTATGATTGTGTAAATCATTAATAAATTGTATTTAGATACTGCACATGTATGATTGTGTAAATCATTAATAAATTGTATTTAGATACTAGAAGATCATTTTCTTTTGAAATTGTTTTACTTGTAAGGCAAGAAATCCTCCTTGGTTTACTATAAATAAGGGCATAAGGTCTACGGAATAATATACATAACTCCTCAAACCCTTCTCCATGTTGTCCATAACACATCCTCTCTTACTCTTAGATAAAATAGGTCATAACATGTCATCAGCATGCTCATGGCCCTGCAGTAAAGAGAAATTGTTCATTTCAATCAGAAGAGTATTACATTTCAATTATTGTTATTATGATTAAACCTTTTATTTTATTGAATTCATATATTTTATTGATTATTAATTAATTAATTTATTATGTTGAAAGAGATACACGCTTTGAAGATGGAAACCCAAAATCTAGAAAAGGAACTTAAACCATCTCATAGGTCATCCTTACTCAGTACAAAGGTAATTGTAATGCAGATCGTACAAATCCATTCACAATATTCATTATCGCAATCCTACGATCTTAATGTCGATATATATATATATATATATATATATTTTTTTTTTTTTAGCTTGATTGCATGAACCTTCACCATAATGCATGAATCCAACCTTTTGCTTTACAAATTATAGATTTTGCTAAAATTGTGATATGTGTGAAAAAGGAAAGAAAAAGGGTTAACCCTAATTTGTGCTGATGTCATGGTTGGAAGCAGCAATCTTCCTCGACTTGAAGTCGAGCAACCAGAAGGCCATTGCCCATTGTCAGGACGACCTGCAGTCGTCCACCAACAAATGGAATTGTCTCCGATGACTGGGTGACACACCCCGACCCGGAATGTCCACTAGGACCCCAAATCGAGCTGTGTTGGCCGATACCTGGAAGGTGACAAAACCATAAAGTATGATAGTGTAAAAAATGTGAATAAATTTGAACCTAAAAGTTTCTAAAAACCAGAGTACGCTACGAGTGGGAGCAAACCCATTTCACACGCGATGCTAGAGCATAAGTAAAGTATAGTAGTGTTGGTAAGAATCATACCCTTAAAAGTAGCCACCAATACTAAGATTAGCCATATATCCTCGTCGATACGAACTCAGCAGTTAAAACCTGAAGGGGGTACAAAACAGAAAGTGTGAGTAAGCAGTAAAACCAAGCTTCCCAAAACTATTACCTTTCTAACAGTAATATCCCCTCACTGTAATTCCCTTATCGTTTTCTATAGGACAGTACTACACACACACACACACACACACACACACACACACACACATATATATATATATATATATATATATATATATATATATATATCTATATATCCACCCATGCTACAAAAAAAAAAAAAAAAGGCCAAAACCATGGGTATGCCGTGTCCATAGACTCTACAATGCATTAACAAGTAGGCCAAATGAACTTAATCAATATAAAATGATACATTAGCTGTAATCACCTAACGTGACCTGTACGACTGTACTCATATCTCATCAATCAATGTAAGCATATAAGTCAGGAGTCATCTGTAGTGACCTGTACGACTTATCCATATCTCATCAAGCATCCTTGCACAAGAGTCGGAACCACCTCTAGTGGTCTGTACGATAGGACTGGGTGTAAATAAGTATGCTCAAGTGCTACGATCACGTGAAGACTGGGCGAATAATCGTGGGTCACCTAAGAGTCGAAACCACCTATAGTGGTCTGTACGACAGGCATGTGCACCTACCTTGAGTCCAAGGTAAGCGTAAGGTGCGGGAGGTGAACATCACGTGAAGGATTGTGCCCTGGCCACGGGCGGGAGCACTAACACCGGGATGCAGGTTTATGAGCTCTTAATGCATCTCAATATAACATGTACAACTCATGGCAACCAATACGACAATATCAGAGTTGCCTAACACATAAATGTAGTCATGCTATAACTCCATCGATTCAACTAATACCATAAACTCACCTGAACTTACCTGGGTGTCCTGCATTCACCTTTGCACTTGAAAGCATTCCCAATAATTACGTGTAAGTAATATACATATAGATATACCATGATGCAATCTAATACTCAACCATGTCGTAGCATTTTCAATTCTATACAATACGGTGTGAAATGTACAACCAATAACACCCTACTCCCGAACTACTTATTTTCAAGGATAATTATCCATGACAACCCAATTAACACTAATTTAATTAACTAATTCACAAAACTAAAACTTGCCTTTACCAATTTCCTTCGCATTACTCAATTTCCCAAATAAAGCTTTTGTCTCAAATATATTATGGCTGCATCTAACGTCTCATTAGACTGCCTACGTACCCTAAACAGGGATCAAGCCATTCGTAGTTCATATTAGTACTTCAAGCATTCACAATAATTATATGAAGGTAATATACCTAATCAATTTAAAAGTGTCCATGAAACTATCAATAATATGTACGATAAAAGGAAAAGGTCCACTCACCTGGAGTCCACACTATGATTCTCTAGCGCACGCATCGAGGTGTCCTGATTGATTGGTGCCTGTGACCAATTATCGAATCACATCTTAGAACTCTTGTCAGTAGAATACGTAATTCACATAAAACACAACCTTAAGGGCATTCTAAAATAGTTTGAGACCCATTGACCACAAGTCTACAACCCTGTATAACTCGACACGAAAGATTTGCATATCAGATTTCCAATCCGCAACTCCTTACGATCCACAATATATTTCTAGAATAACATATTAAAATTTCATTATGATCCAACGGCCGGATCTCCACCAATTGCACAAAACCAAGTGGCGGTTAACATTTATTTTACTAACTTACAAATCCAATTCGGGAAGATCCGTACGTTGGATTCCCGATCCATAAATTCCTATGATCTTTAAATATTACGTATTATAATGTATCCAAGTTTGGTGACGATCCCACGGTTAGATCGTCGATTTAAATTTTTATCAAGTAACGTATCGTAACGAATTTAGGTTCCAACGATCAACCTACGTCATTCAAATGAAAAAACTGAATTCAAGACATTCGACATAGCCTAAAAATAGCATTGGTGACCCACTGGCCACGCGCCGCCGCGAGTGGTGGTCGGCCGCCCCGACTCGCTGGAAAATCAACCTATTTCCAAAAATTCTCAAAACTTCACATAAATGAAGATCTCAGTGAGTGGAGCAACTTTCATACCTGCCACGAAGTCCAAAAGTGGACGGAAGATGGTCAATTTTGCCCACAAAGCCGGCGGGTGCCTAAAACTTCCCGACATCGATTCGTCGTCTACGGTGGTCCAACAGGGTCAAGGTTGGTTGAGTTTTGCTCCTGGGATGATGGGCTACAAAGCCCAAGTGGTGGCATCAACCTTCACTTTGCCAATTTGCCGGAAAATAAAAAAGGGTGCTCGGAGCACCGTGAGAACCGCCAACTTTCGTGGCCTCAAACCGCCACATACTGTGGTTAATCAAGGTGGTTCTTGGGTGGGTTTTGTAGAGGGGAATGAGAGCTTCAAGATGGTGGTGGTGGCGTCGAAAAAATCCATCGGAGTTGGCTGGAATAGGCCTTGGAAAATGGGTGGTCGCGAGGGGAAAAATGCACGGGAAAGCTGGGAGCTTTCTTTTTTTATTTATTTTTTCTTCTTCTTCTTTCTTTCTAATTGGCTGAAGGCTTTCCTTCTCTCCTCTAATTGGTTCCTTGTCCCTTTAATTTAATTGGTCCACTATTCCCACAAGGTGGGAATTCAAATAATTTATAACTAAACTTTAAACAACCATTTTCAAATGTCCATAACTATACCGTTATAATCTGGACTCGCAAACGGCTTTCGCCTATGCGTTCACACCAACGAGTACTACGAGAATATGTTAAAAGAATAAGTCATACGTTCCTCTAGACGATGGTCAACATAAGTCAAAATCTTTGCCTCTATGGCATTTTTGTAAATTCACGCTTTTAAAATAAAATAAAAACGTAAAATTTGAAACGGGTTGTCACATTGGGTCTCTGAAATTTCAGAAGAATCAACCTAAATTTTTGTACTAGGAGGAATGCTTTGAGTGTAAACATTTTTGTACTAGGTTAAAAAGTTTTTTTTTATATAAATCAGGTTTATGAATCATATAGAATAATCGTAAGATGTGGCTTGCTTCTTTAATCAACATTTGGTGTGGTGTGGGAAAAAGAAGAAGACTTGTGGCTGGTTCTTGGTAGAAAATGGGTGGTCCCTGTGACAACTCGTCCCTAACTTTACGATTTTATTAATTTCAAATGAGTGAATTGACGAAAATGCCTTTAGAGGCAAGGATTTTGACTTCCGTTGAGCATCGTTTAGAGAGACGCATGACTTATTATTTTAGTGTATTTGTGGTGTACTCAATGATACGAACGCGTGGGCACAAACGAAATTGAATTTGGAGCCACAACATAGATTTTATGGACTTACGATTCAAGGGTATTTTGGTAAATTCATTATTCGAGATAAACTACCGATTTATTATTTTAATATTTTTAATTGTATGGTATTTCTGCATGGTGGAAACCACCCACGTGGGTCTCCTATCCCATTTGTTCCCATGTTCTCACTCTCCGAATCTCTACTCTGTCGATTGTCTCTCTTATTTCTCATTTCAAACTCTCTTTGTAAACACAGAGAATGCCCACCTTCACCACCACTTATTCGGCAAGCTTCACCGCCACCAATGACCACCACCTCACCGTGCACTTTCCCTTTTCCTCCTTATCTCAAACTTGGACACATTATCTCTCTCTCTCTTGGTGCTCACTGCACAAAAAACCCAACGAGGATCCGATGATCCCCTTCACTTCTCGACCTTGGTAAGGACTCGCACTCCTCCATTTTCTCTTAGTTTTCGATTTCTAGCTCGATCTCGAGCTTACTCGTAAGTTTTGGGTAGCTTTTACACAGAAATCAACTCGGGGAAATACTCCCCAGTTTTCGGCAAGGAACTCGAGATTTTGCAGGATTTCTCCGGCCAACTCCGACCACGGCTGACTTAGGGAAAGGTATAATCCTAAACTACGCTCGTTTATCTTCATTTTGGTAGGAAAAGTGTGAAAAATGGTTGATTTTGAGCTTGAACGGAGCTCTGGTTTGCTGCCTAGATTCCAACCCAATCTGGCTACCCATAACTGGGTTAAGTCGGTCCGATTTAAAAAAAAAAAAAAAAAAAAAAAAAGCTCAAACCCAAACCCGGGGAATAATCTGTTAAAGTTAACTGTTGATAGTCAGTTGACTTTTTCGATATTTTCTTGGAAACCCTCATAGGCTAACTTCGAGGTCCCGAGTTCGTTTTTGCCATCCATTTACTGAAATTATAAAGTTATAATGTAGTTGACCACCGGGGTGTCTCGGTTGACTTTTTCGTTGAATTTTTACAAATCACACTCCGTTTTCTCAAATTCAAACGTTTTAATCAAGTTTTACTAACGGGTCCCAATATTATGCTTAGGTGCAATTAGTATTGGAGACTTCGGCTTTCCTAGTTCAAACGGCTATGTCCTCACCAGTATCTGTGAGTGGGTCTTTTCTTTTATATATAGTGCGTGTGTGTGTGTGTGCGCGCACTAGTTTCCATTTATATATTTGATAAAGAATTTTCTACGTTACACCTAGATTAGGGTAACGTATATAAAATTACCGTATTGACGGAGTTCATGCAATTATTCTACGTCCTACAGGATGCACATGTATGTGTATTAGTATGGATGCTGTAATGGTATGTACGATTATGAATAGTATTTCATTGACGAGGGTTATTGAATTATTGAATTATTGATTTACCATTGCATGATCATATTTGCGTTATCTGCTCATCATGTGTTGCACTGGTATTAGTACTCACCCGGGTCAGGGCTAGTTTTTCACGTGTATGTTCACATTGTACCGTACGCTCACTTTGGATTCATTGTAGGTGCCGGTCTTGTCCTAGATTGCTATAGGCAATTAGGACTTGTATGTGATGCACATAATGCCAGTCTTCACGTGATTGTAGTACTAGAGCGTAAATCATTATTACACCCAGTCTTGTTCATGTCAGAATATCTCTGCATGAATTCAAGTGTCAACATATGCTGATGAGCACTTGATATGATATGTTTGTTTATAAGAGATTATATGATTACCGGATGTTAGGTGTTTATATACGTAATATTGTGACGTATCGAATTCTTGAGATATTGCAGACTATGGTAAGTATTTTTATACTATACGTAGTGTGTATATTTTGGAAACTATACTTGTTTTGGAAACTATGCAGTAAGTATTTTCATACTACACGTAGTATGTATATTTTGGAAACTATACTTGTTTTGGAAACTATGCAGTAAGTATTTTCATACTATACGTAGTATGTATATTTTGGAAACTATACGGTAAGTATTTTCATACTATACGTAAAAGGAAAGTTTGAGTTTGGAGGCTGAAAGAGGAATCATTGCAATCCAATCGCAACAAAACATCATTATCTTTTATGCAACCGATTTAGCTTGATTTCGTCTTTATATATTTTCACTATTTTATGTTTAGCAATTTTTCAAATTTCAAGGATGAAATTTTTTTAAGGTGGGTAGATTGTGACAACTTGTCCCTAACTTTACAATTTGATTAATTTCAAATGAGTGAATTGACGAAAATGTCCTTAGAGGTAAGGATTTTGACTTCTGTTGACCATCGTTCAGAGAGATGCATGACTTATTCTTTTAGCGTATTTGTGTAGTACTCGATGATATGAACACGTGGGCACAAGTGGAATTGAATTTGAAGCTACAACGGAGATTTTATGGACTTACGAAGTCCAAAGGCATTTTGGTAAGTTCATTATTCGAGATAAACTACCCATTTATTATTTTCATATTTTTCATTGTATGATTCTTCTGCACAGTGAAACCCACCTACATGGGTCTTCTATCTCCTTTGTCCTTGTGTTTCTCTCCTCCTCACTCTCCGGATCTCATCTTTATCGACTGTCTCTCTCTTCTCAACCCTCACCTCTCTCATTTCTCATTTCAAACTCTTTCTTTGTAAACACAGAGACCGCCCGCCATCACCATCACTCATTCGGTGAGCTCCACTGCCACCAACGACCACAATCTAGCCGTGCACTTTCCTTTTTCCTCCTTGTCTCAAACTTGGACACATTCTCTCTCTCTCTCTCTCTCTCTCTTGGTGCTCATCGCACAAAAATAATGACGAGGATCTGGTGATCCCCTTCATTTCTAGACCTCGGTAAGGACTCGCACTCCTCCATTTTGTCTTAGTTTTTGGTTCTAGCTTGATCTCAAGCTTACTCATAAGTTTTGGGTAGCTTTTACACAGAAATCAACTCGGGGGAAATACTCCCCAGTTTCCGGTGAGGAGCTCAAGATTTTGCAGGATTTCTCCTACCAACTTCGGCCACGACTGGCCCACGAAAGGGTATAATCCAAACTACACTTGTTTATCTTCATATTGGTAGGAAGAGTGTGAAAAATAATTGAATTTTGAGCTCGAACAAAGCTCTGTTCGCTACCTAGATTCCGGTGACCCGTCCCAAGTTGACCTGGCCCGATTTCAAAAAAAAAAAAAAAAAAAGAGGCCCAAGACCAAACCCGGATCCAAGCTTGGATCCGAACCAGCCGACCCAGACTGATTTAGGGATTTAGAGGGAATATTCCAGGGGAATATTCCGTTAACTGTTGACAGTCAGTTGATTTTTGTTTACTTTTTCAAAATTTTCTCGGAAACCCTCTTAGGCTAATTTCAACGTCCCAAGTCCCTTTTTGGCATCCATTTAGTGAGATTATAAACTTTTAACGTAGTTAACCATCGGGACATCTCGGTTAACTTTTTAGGTTGACTGTTGACTTTTTCGTCGACTTTTACAAATTTTGCCTGGGTCCCCTCGTAGCGTATTTCAATGCTCTAATTCCAAATCCACACTCCGTTTTCCCAAATTCAAATGTTTTAATCAAGTTTTACTAACGGATCCCAATATTATGCTTATGTGCAATTACTATCGGAGACTTCGGCTTTCCTAGTTCGAACGGCTATGTCCTCGTCAGTATCTGTGAGTGGGTTTTTTCTTTTATATAATATATATATATATATATATATATATTTGTTAGTTTCCATTTATATATTTGATAAAGAATTTTCTATGTTACACCTAGATTAGGGTAACTTATATAAAATTACCGTATTGATAGAGTTCATGCAATTATTCTACGTTCTACGGGATGCACATGTATGGGTATTAGCATGAATGCTTTAGTGGTATTTATAGTTATGAATAATATTTCATCGACGAGGATTATTGAATTATCGAATTATCGATTTACCATTGCATGATCATATTTGCGTTATTTGCTTATCGTGTGCTGCACTGGTGTTAGTACTCGCCCAAGCCAGGGCCAGTCTTTCACGTGTATGTTCACATCACATCGTATGCTCACTTTGGATCCATTGTAGGTGTCAATCCTATCCTAGATTGCTATAAGCAATTAGGACTCGTATGTGATGCGCATAGCGCCAACCTTCACGTGATTGTAGAACTAAAGCGTAAATCATTATTACACCCAGTCATGTTCATGCCAAAATATCTCCGCATGAACTTGTGTATCAGCATATGCTGATGAGCACTTGATATGATATGTTTGTTTATACGAGATTATGTGATTACCGGATGTTAGGTGTTTATATACATAATATTGTGACGTATCTAATTCTTGAGATATTGCAGGCTACGGTAAGTATTTTCATACTATACGTAATATGTATATTTTGGAAACTATACTTGTTTTACGGCAAGGGGTTATAATGTTTTCAAAAAGGTTTTCATAAAACTTTATTTTTAGGCCCACTCACCCTTGTTTTTCGTCCTTCTAGGATTTAGGGCTGAGCTTTTGTGTCAACGAGGATTCTTAGGAAATCTTGGTATAGGTAGTTACCTTCGATGGTATGATTCTTATCCTACTTTACAGTACTTTACTTATGTTCTGACATCACGTGTGAAATGGTTCATTCCTACTCACATGCGCACTCTTACATTTAGGCACTTTAAGTTTAAATTTATTCACATTTTCCACATCACTACACCTTATGGCTTCGTCATCCCTTCGGTGTCGGCCAACATAGCTCGATTCGGAGTCCCTGTGGACATTCCGGATTAGGGTGTGTCAGTCCCAAAAAAACATTTAAGATATAAAGAGTGTGGAGTATATCTAGCAAGTATGGGGTCTATTGAGAGTGTGGGATGTGAGGGTATTATAAGAAAATATATGGGTATATTAAAAAAAAATAATTAAAAAAACAAATATGAGGTGTATTAAGTATGTGAGTTGTATTCAATAATATATAGGGTGTTAATAAAACATGCCTTGTGTAAATTGTGTTGTAATTAGGTAGCTATGTGAGAACTTGTAAATTGTTATTTAATATGCTTTTGTGGTTTTGGAAAGTTGTATTACCATTGATTAAGATGTTTTCGCTAAGAGTAGCTAAGTAGAAATTCACCAAAATTACGAGCTAACTTTTCAATAAGGTGAACTGTCAATTTAGTTCCTGAATTATCAACTCAGTGAAAATTAGGTCTCTAAACTATTTTTTTTTTTATAGAAAAATCAATCCTTGAATTATAAAAATCCGCCAATTTTATCTCTAATATTATATTCAAAGATACTATATTCAATTTTTCGTCAATTTAAGTCACGTTACTTGCATGTGATATACATTGGAGGGTAGATTAGTAATTTTTTATTTATAAAGAAATAGTGTATGGAGTCAATTTGGAGGGTAAATTGGTAGTTTTTCATAAGAAATAGTATAAGTTAACATTAGAGGGTAAATTAGACGTTAGATTCACAACCTATATGAAATGTTAAGGGCTTATAGGCGAGAAAATAACGTTTACACTTTAAAGTGTGTAAAGTGACTTAAGTTGACAAAAAATTGGATAAATTAAATTTGAATATAAAAATAGGGATGAAATTAGCAATTTTTAATAAATTTAGAGAATTATTATACCGGAGAAATAATTTAGGGAACCAATTTTCACTAAGGTGATAGTTCAGAGATTAAATCAACACTTCACCCTAAATAATAATATAGGGTGATTTTTTGGTTAAATTAAAGTTAACCTCAAGCTCTTTTCATCAAAACTCCCAATTTTTTACCACTACTTTTAAGTTGTAGTAGTGCTCACCACCCCACTACTACCGTTAAATTTTGAGATTTGTGTAATTGATAGATTAAATCATACTCAGTTAATAGTAATTTATATAGTGGTGAATATCACCACCAGTTAAGAGTAGTGAGCAAAAATGCAATCAGTTTGGTTAATTTGTTGTAACTTGCAACAATTCGTGAACTATAGTAAAAATTCAACTGTGAAATGTAGCCAAGTACAAATTCACCAAAATTACGAGCTAAATTTTCAATAAAGTAAAAATAAATTATTCTGCAAGAAGAATGTGCGAATTTATTACATTTTATTCAATTTTTTTCCACTTGGCAAGCAAATTACTTTTTATTACAATTAAGATCATGGAGAAATGAATTTCTCCATTTACACTTCCAAAAACATATTCTTTTTTTTTTTTTTTCACTAGGCACAGCCGCGATTATAAGCACAATTTGTCGCATCTACTACTTCATTATGAAACTCTTTTTCTTTATGATCAAAATGAGGGCACATGCATTGCTCTTTTACGCATTTGCAGTTCGGCACTGAAACATGCGAATTGCACTCTTGGTCCGACAAACATGGAATAAAGAATTCTCCAGACACCTTCAAAATTGATGAACCTACAAAATGTGATAAGCCAGTACAGTTTCATTAGCCCCTTCTACATTTGTAGCAAACATAAAAATAAAAAAACAAGTTAGCTAGCGCGCGCGCACATATTATTGAGAGAGAGAGAGAGAGAGAGAGAGAGGGAGAGAGTAACAACATGTAATG
The DNA here is from genome assembly GCF_963583255.1 of Pyrus communis. Classification (NCBI taxonomy): domain Eukaryota; kingdom Viridiplantae; phylum Streptophyta; class Magnoliopsida; order Rosales; family Rosaceae; genus Pyrus; species Pyrus communis. Next base: position 18,685,258 of record NC_084815.1, on the reverse strand, counting down.
ACAAAGAGGAGCAGCTAAAAGGTCATCCTGATCGTTGACATTTTAGGTTATGTAATCAGTCAAAACCTATGAGGGATGATTTTAGCTTGTGATGTGAAAGGTGGGGTTTGTGGGTATCAATATATTGGGACAGAATTTAGCAAATTTAGAAAGAATTTTATTCCTCGAAGAAAATTGTTCACGAGATTATGTATTAATTTGAAAATTAGGTTTTTCTTATTTAGAAGATAATTTCATTCTATGTCGAGATTTTTATTTATTACAATAATATTTTTTTGGGTGCTTTAGATTTTAGCATTTACAATTCATTATTTCTTGATAAAAACCCATATATATTTAAAGATCCAGTTTAAGCCCAAATTTAAATTTTGCAAACATATAGGAACACTATTGACCTATTAATGCAATTTATTTACACTCATACCACTCATACTTTATGGTCCCTTTTTCAAATTCCTAAATTTATGCCAAATTAAAAGTAGTAGAAAAGTGAAATAAAATGAAAAAAGTGTTTGCATTAACCGTATCTGTGTTAAACTAGAAAAGTGGTTTTTTTTTTTTTTTTTTTTTTGTGATATATTTTGTAGCAATTTTATCCATATTAATTGGCAAGTAAATTAGTTTGTTCCAATTATGTTTTAAAAAATACTGCACCTATATTATATATTTTGAATCAAATAACATTCCTCTAACTTGTAGGTAAATTATTTTCTATGTATTGTTATATATGTTAGACACGTTTTGTTGTTGTATAAACATGAGTGGAACATAATATTGTTGATTTTATACATCAAACTGCATTTCTCTTGTTATAGGTAAATTATTTTCCATTACAAGTACTAATGTTAGGCAAGTTTTGTTGTTGGTACATCCAATATTTTGTATCATTGTAAAGAAAGATATTACATTACACCCATGGTATAATTGTTGTAGGTAAATTATTGGAAATTAATTTGTAGTTAGGTAATGAACATTTTGCATCATTGGAAATGAACATTTCAGAGAGTAGGGTAGGTAAATTAATTTGTTCTAATTATATAAAAAAAATTACACGACACCTAGTTATATTTAAATTTTCCAATTATTAAAAAAATTTATGCTACACCCAACCAAATAACATTTCTCTAACTTGTAGGTAAATTATTTTCCATGTATTGTTAAATATGTTAGGCACGTTTTATTGTTATATAAACATGGGTGTAACATAATATTTTTAATACTATGCATCGAACTACATTCCTTCTTAATATAGGTAAATTATTTTCCATGTAATTAGTACATATGTTACACACGTTTTGTTGTTGGTATAAATATTATTTTGCATCATTGTAAAAAAGAGATATTATATTACACCCATGGTATAATTGTTGTAGGTAAATTAATGTGCATGTAAATAATGAAATACAATATTCTAATATATTAATAAAAAGGGATAAATTCAAAAGTATTCAAGAGTAGGGTGAAAAAACTAAATCGAATAGTTTTATGAAAATTCAAAACCTTTCTAAAAAATTAATATGCAATAAATTTTTAACCTTAATGTCTTTTTTTTTTTCTTGTTGCAAAATCATTTACTATTTCCTTACAATTAATTGTCTACATCAAGTATGTAATAGGGGTATTTTAGAAATGTGAAAAATGTAAAATGTGTGAATTAATATGAAGTTAATGAATTTGCTTATATGGATCCTAGTCAATTGAGTTTTCTTTAAGTAAAAAAGTTATGTAGGGTTTTATATGAAGAAAATTGAGTTTGAAGGGCTAAAATCATATTTTCATTATTTTTTTTTATATTCGTTGAAATGAATCTATTTTCCTTTTCAATAAATAGGGTGTCTATATCGATAGAGCTCCCATAATTGAAATTAGGTTCAAAAGTATTTCATAGTTTCCTAACTTTCTAAAACTTTAAGAATAGTGAGATTTTCTTAAGTAATTCAGTATAGACCCCTCTCAAAATATATAGCAAAAATGTCAATGTAGAAAATAAAAAATCTTATCATAGAAAGAAAATATCTTCTAAATAGGAAAAACCTTTCAAACAAATCTACAAAATCCCGTTTTACCAACTTCCGTTCTATAGCTAAATTCTATGTCAGGTTTGATTTTCACAAATTCAAACTTACATACAACAAGCTAAATCCTCTCTTGTAGCTTTTGATTGATCACATAACCTAGTACGACGACTATCAAATTGATACTTTTACTGCTCCTCTTTGTCACTACAAGTTGTTACTCTCTCTCTATCTCTCTCTACACACTCTCATAGGGCTTACTATCTCTCTCTCTCTACACTCTCATAGGGCTCACTTTGCTTCGTATTTCAAAATTTCAAAATATTTCTTTTTTAAGTCTTCTCTAAAAGATTATATGTACAAAGAAAATCACTCAAGTGAGAAGCCGTATATATTATCATTGGATGAAATTATAGTTATTTTAGTGTTTTCAAGAAACACTATGTTCGTTTTTTTTCCTTCAATATAATTGGATGTCTTATTAGTTTTAGGTTTGTCTAATTTTTTTTAATTTAATTTTTTTATTTTTTATAAATAATTTGTGATTGATGATTTGAAGCATAAACCGTTCATGGAGGTGCAGGCCAATGGAATAGTATGTATATTAACCTGTTGCATTTTGTAGGTTCACCACTGTTGAAGGTTTATGGAGGATCCCATTTTCTGTGTGGAACGAAGACTGCGGTCTGGGTGGCAAATGTGTACATGGTGAATGCACATGCGTTGTAGATTGTGGGAGTAAAGAAAAAGAGCTTCACGTTGAAGCAGTAGATGCGACAGAGTTTTGTCCTCGTGGCTGCAAAAATATCAACCGTACAAGTGACACTTGTTTTTGTGAATGTTAATTACATAAATACAGGTCATCTCATGATCTCATCATAAAGATCATATCAGGGTTGTGCCGTGTGGCGCGAAGAAAAAGTAGAATAAAATGAAATACAAGAGATATTTGATAGTTTAATTAATGAACTTACAAAATGCTTTTAGGAAAAAGATCTCGTGCGACCAATTTTGCTTCTAGAATATAAACTCTTAAAAATTGATCATACTTTTATTTATATTGTTGATGATGTGTTTTCATATCTTAGATATGTCATAATATTACACAAAGAGACATATGAAAAAAAAAAAACTTAAAGTTAATACATTTAAGAAAAACAAAGGAAATCTTTTGTCAAACGTGGAGAGTGATTGATATAAACATTAACAAAATGTAGCAAGTTGTATTTTTTTTCTTAGTTCTTATAAGATTCAAACAAAGATTGAGTTCAAGCTAAGATAAATCATAAAAATTTAGTTCAGTATTGTGTTTAATTAAGACTTAATTTAAGTTTGAGAAGAAGAGAGATTGAGGAGAAAAAGAAGAAAATATAGGAGTAAAGAGTTGTACTAGAAGGGGGAGAACTACTGAGATTAGATGAGCTTGGAGTGGAGTATGCTGGTCAAAAAATGCTAAAGTCACCTACAAAACATTCCTTTTATTAAACTTGCTCTAGGGTTTAATACAACTTAACAAGACGGATTACATTGAGTTATTGAGGTCCACGACACTCAATGACCCCACTATAGCTCACTTGATGCCGTTGCCCTTATCAACCGAGGAAGAAATTAATAGAAACAATGGGGCTCCGGATTTTCTATTGCAAAAAGAAGCATGAATTGAATCGATTTCCAAAAGTATCAGAAACACCATTCTATCGGTGATGTAACTATAAGAATGTGAAGGTAAAAGAGTTTCACATTGGTTAAAGAAGAAACTTTGCAAGGGCTTATAAGATGTTGAGCTACTCCCTATATTACCAATTGGTTTTATGGTGGAACCCAATTTTTTTATAGTATCAGAGCAGGTTGGCCCACGTGTGAAGCCTAACGGCCACACGTGCTCCATGTCACCTAATTCATGTTGTCCACATATTTGACTTGCAAATTCATTACACGTGAAAGGGCGTGTGAGAATTTGAAGATAAAAGAGTCCAGCATTGGTAGAACCCTTCCCAACTTCTTCAGTAACTAGGTCAAGGTTGTCATCACTGAAAAATTTATCAATGGGTTGACGAAGTGAAAATGTAAAGTAAAACCAAGAAATCAAACTAAATGATTGAATGTCAATTTTATTTACAAGATTCATACGAGACCCATGTACACAACCTAGCGAGCCTTGTCCTCTCAATCTTGAATGTCTGATGCACAAAGCAGGGTTGCACACAGCTGGATTTGAACGAAGTGCAGAATAGCTTCCTTTGCTCACTCAAATGCAATATGGATATTTTGCGTTGCAAAAGATATCATCCTTTGAGTGTGAAGGACCTCTTAAATAGGTGACTTTACACACTTTTCTTGGACTAGAAAGTCCTTCCTCAATTAATCTTCATCTTTGACCAACCAATCTAATCCTAAAAGGCTGGACTAATAAAACTAATTGACATGAGATCTTGTATGATAATTACAAGATCAATTACATACTCAATTAAATATAAATTACAATTTGTCTAAAAAATAAGCCAGATTAAATCACATTTACACGAAGGCTCTCATATTTCACGGCGTTGCTGAAACTTTTATACATGCATGTGGTGTCATTGAGTATAAACAGAACAGCATCAAGTATTTTCCCATAAATAGTCCAAATTAAGGTTTTGGGTGTTATTTCATTTCTGTTTTGGTCCCCATAATTTAAACTGCATCAACTACGGTGGTGTTTGATATGTGAACGAGGAATTTGAATAGCAAAGAGCATCAGGTTCAACAAGCATTAGATAGTGAGAAAAATTTCATATTATCATTGTGTCTGATAATTCAATCGGTGAACTTGAGCAGAAAATCGCTAATCAAGGCTTCTTTGTGCGATCGTGAATAAATTTGCTAAAAATTATTGCATATAATAGTGAGTTCACAGACTCGTACGGTGGATTAGCAATCCGATGGTTTAGTCTGGCAATAATGATATCTCCCAATGTACCAAAACTAGCCGTCACCCTGCTATTTTGCTGAGTTCCTTAGAGCAAGTTATCTAGCACCCTATTGGGAGGCCGGTGCCTAATAGATTCTATTTACTTGAGACTGTTCCTTGGTCCGTAGTTAGACTAGAAGTTTTATTAGGAAATAATGATTGTAGTTATTATAATATTATTGTGTTTATGATAATATTTTCCTGATTACGTCAAACATTAAGAAAATATTATCATAGTTAATATAGTATTATAATTTACCTTTTCTAGCACAAGTCAAATGCCACAAATTGTGGATCACGGCATGCATGCCGTAATAGTGGCTATGTGCTTGATTGTGATATTTGTATATAATACCTTGTACATATTTAATTATTCAATTGGAAGAAATTCATTCAAAACAATTACACACTCTATTTTCTTTACATGGCATCAGAGTATCGATCCTGGTGACTCTAGACAGACGCTTATCCCACTTCCGCTACAAACACTAGCCAAATTTTTTCTAGCAAACACAACCGACATGACAGGAAAAGATCAAATACCAACAAAAAATTTTACTTTAGCCTATGCAACCGACATACATGCTGTTGACCTCCATCATGACAATCATATTCCTCATCATGCTGCCAATGCCAATGCCGACACACCAATAGCCCATGTTTCCAATTGGGCCCCATCCTCTTCTTCATCCAATCCATTACATGGACTCTCTAATGAACAACTATTACAACTGGTTCATGCTCTGTCCGTGATAAATTCTAGTTGTGATTCTGATAACAACAATATTTATGCAAATGTTGCAAGTCTGCCTCCTGTTTATGCTCTTTTAGTAAATTCTGCATTCACCAAGCCTTGGATTTTGGATAGTGGAGCTACATACCACATCACTTCTGATTGTACATTTTTCATTAAAACTAATTCATCATCTACACCCATAGCCAATTTACCCACTGGTTCTATAGCCCTAATAACTTCCAACAACACTATATTATTTAATTCTGACATTACTTTGGATAATGTTTTATGTGTCTCGTCTTTCTTTAAATCTCATGTATGCTAGCAAATCAATGATTCTCTAAATTGTTGTGTCATACTGTTTCCCACTTTTTGTGTCTTGTAGACTTGACAACAGGGAAGTTGATTGGCTTAGGTAAACAACATAGTGGTCTTTATTACTTGTCTCCAGTGCAGAGACACCCGTTTCTTGCCAAGTCTCCCATCCCTCCAACCTATGGCACATGCGTCTCGGACATCCTTCTCCATTTCGTCTTAAGTTAGTCTCTCCTTTATTATCTTCACATAACATTTCTTTGGATACTAATTATGGGGTTTGTCCCATGGCCAAACAAACAAGACTTCATTTTCCCTTAAGTTCAATTTCAACTCATACACCATTTGATTTGTTACATTGTGATATTTAGGGTCCACATAAAATTCCCACACATTCGGGGGCTAGATATTTTCTTACCATTGTCAATGATTTTAAATCTAACACTTAACAACTTTTGCAAACCTTCTTCATATCCTTTGTCCACACTCAATTTAATGTCAAAATTAAAGCAATTAGGGTTGATAATGGGTAAGAATTTTTATCCATGAAATCTTTTTTCCACACTAATGGCATTGAATATCAACGCACATGTGTTTATACTCCACAACAAAACGGGGTTGTCGAATGAAAATATCGGCACATCCTTACTGTTGTCCGTGCCCTCCGCTTCCAGTCCCACTTACCTCTCTTCTTCTGGGGTGATTGTGTCTTAACCGCTGTCTATCTCATTAACCGCCTACCATCACCATTACTATCTAACAAATCTCCTTTTGAACTTCTATACAATCGACCACCATCCCTTGGTCACTTGAGAGTTTTGGGTTGTCTTTGTTATGCCACTATTGTCTAGCCCACTCACAAATTTGATACCCGTGCAAAACGTTGCATATTTGTTGGTTACCCTCTTGGTCAAAAAGGCTCTGCGCTTTATGATTTGGACACTCACTAATTTACCTTTGGATCCAAGAACATGTAATATCTCTTTAAATGAGTATATGAGGCGCCATAGGATAATACGTTTGCATGCCTTAAACAAGTAACTACAACAGGATCTTGTTGCACATCTTTGGGCCAAAAGAACCATGGAGTAGGCTTTTAAGTTTTATGTTGTTAAATGTTTTTTTTTTTTAATGTTGTTTAAGTTTGAATAACTTCCCTAAGTAGTACTAGGGTGGAGATTGTGTTATTTAATATTGTTTAAGTTTAATGTTATTTAATGTTGTTTAATGGCTTAGGTTGTTATAAGAAAAAAAATTAGAACTTTTTATTTTTATTTTTTAAACAACTTTGTCCCAAAATAAAACAAAATTTCAAATCCAATGGTCACCTGGCGTTAGCCGTTGGATTTGAATTATTAGGCCAGTCGGTTGGTCGGATTTCACATTTGTGGCCTAGTGGAGCTCACGAGCCCTTTGGCCAATGTCACATCTCGGCCTGGGCCCCCACCACATCTCCGGCTCGAGTACTCCACCATATCAAGATATTGTCCGCTTTGGGCCTCGCCATGCCCTCACGGTTTTGTTTTTGGGAACTCACACGAGAACTTCCCAGTGGGTCACCCATCCTGGGAATGCTTTTGCGCGATCTCGCTTAACTTCGGAGTTCCGATGGAACCCGAAGCCATGAGCTCCCAAAATGCCTCGTGCTAGGTAAAGATGGGAATATTCATATAAGGCTTACATGATCCACTTCCTTGGGCGATGTGGGATGTTACAGCCTAGCCTTTGGTTGAAGATAGTTTTCGTGTTATTTCGTGTAATTTTTAACCCTATAATCCTTTGATCGGGTCAGTTAAAGATGTCCTAAGAACCAGCTGCTAATATACTCACACCAGGCGCAACTATATCTAGCTGCGACCATCAAAAAACTATATTATACTCACACCAAGCGCAGCTATATTTGGCTGCGACTATCAAAAAGCTATATTCAGCTTAATCGAATGAGGTGTTTGTTTAGACTCACTAAAAGTTTCATTGTACTAGACTACACTAATTATTAGTGTAGTCCCATGTTTGGTAGGCAAAGGGACTTAAGTTTAATGAGAGTATCCTTCACTTGCTCCGGCTATCTCCTTTGCTAGGAGTTCTTAGCGAGGATCCCCAAATACGCCGGGACTACTAAGCCCTTCGTCACTCATCCTCGTCTGCTCGCTCCTCTTCCTGCTCCGTCATCCTCATACTGCTCACCCTCATCTCGTGCTCATCATCATCTACTCCTGATCTGGCAAATTTCGAATCCGACGATTTATTTCTTCGTTTTTGTTTTCCAGATCGTTAAATTATTATTGGGTTTTATCGATTTGTTGTTTTGAGTTTGAAAACTGTGAAAATTTGGGTGTTTTTGATTTGGGTTGAATTTCATAAATCATTAGTGGCTAAGTGGTCTGAGGCAAGTGGGTGATTAGCGTGGTTCAAATTGTTAGTTTATGTACTTTGCAATGACTCTGCAATGGCAGTAGCTTGGTGCACGGGGCTGCACATTTGTTCATATTAATATCAGTAATAATTAGGTGTTCCATGAGAAAAGTAAAACAATAATTATGGTGCAAATTTTGATTAGAAAATTAGGATTAAGGACAAAGAATTGTGTGCCTCAGCATGTGGTGCTCTTGTCTATTCCTATCATGTCTGCAATTTGATGTATATGCAAGGCTTTGGATGCGGATGCAAGGCTTTTGATTAGAAAACTAGTATTAAGGACAAGGAATTTAGATGCAGATGTAGAGCTTTGGAGTTTGAGTGTTGTTTTTGGTAAATTATTAACAAATAATTCGAAAACTGGGAGCCAAATTTATTAATTGTTTGTCTATGTATCTACTTTGCAATGACTCTGCAATGGCAGTAGCCTGGTGCACTAGGTTTAGTTGTTTGTTTTTGTTTGTTGTACTTTCCCGTTCATATACCTCGATTCTATTTCAATTGCTTTTTACAATTGTTCATTTAATCTTAGTTATGTAAATAAATGCAGAAAATTGTTGTTGTTTGATTCCTTTTGCTGAAATACTTCAGTTTTATTTGCAGTTCTTGGTTTTTCTTGCATGGTATTTGTCCGAGAAGATCAAAGTGTTTGATCATAGAGGCCATTCCGCAAAGCTCTGCATTATATTTCTTCCATTACTATGTGCTGCTCTCGTGGGAATCTCTAATGTGATGATTACTTAATCATTGGCAGGACGTCTTCACCGGAGGTCTTGTAGGAACTGTCACAGCTTCGATTTGTTACCTGCAGTCCTTCCCTCTCCTAAACTAGCGGGTTAGATGGGCACCTCAAGTGTATTTCCACATGCTCAGTGCAGAGAGGAATGTTGGTGTGTCCTTATCTTCGACCACGAGGTTAAGCTCTCTTCATATGCGAAGAACAGATATCGAGAGTCCATACTCAAGCATGCAAGATTCGAGTGCACCAGTCCACTAGTTACTGGAAGAAAGGAAAAGATCCCGAGTTGAGTTTGTATGTCAAATAGAAATCATATAGAACGTATGTATACATTTTGTATACATAACATAGTACTTCATTCGATGACTCCATGTCGTATATGTAGCTCCTAACATCATTCTTTATTAAATTAAAATTTTATATATAAAAAAAAATGTATGACTTTTGTTCTAAATTTGCTTTGTTGGTCTTTTGGGTGATGAATGTGATGGTTTTTCGTTATCCTGCTTTTTAGTCCGAGACTGTACCAAACGTTTCACCAAGTTAGTCACCAAGTTAGTCCAGCTTAGTCTAATCTAAGTCATTCCAGCGTAGTCTCTGAAGATAGTCCAGTCCGAGATAATCCAGTGCAACAAACGCACCCAAAGGTGCATTGCTTAACAGGACTAATTTGGTAGCAAATTCTAGCTTCAAAATTACAGGAGAGATGGAATTAGGTCCTCTAGCAAAGTGAGCAACTTTACTCGATACAGGCTTTCCCGTCAGTGTCTTAGAAGGGCTCAGTTTTACAATAGGAAATTTGTGTATCACAAAGAAAAACATTGTCACTTTTTTTTTAAATTTTTTATTTTACAAAGAGAATAATGATTCTAAATTGATTATAGTGTTGTAAAAATGAAGTTACCTTGTGGAATGAATATAGAAAATCACGCTTGAGTTACCTTGTAAAATAATTCGGTGCCAAGTTCGTTGTCAACAACAATGCAGGGGAAGTCATTGCTGCAAGCACCCAAGAGATTACTAGGATTCCTACCAATAATCACTCTAACTCAGCCTGCACTTCTAACAGCAGATACGATGCTAGTAATTTGTTCTTGCTTGGGCTCCGTTGTGAAGCAAATGACTACATTTCCAGCAACAGAAGTGTTATTTAGTCTTAGGGACCCGCAGACACTGCAAGTAAGTATTCAGTGTTATGGTTTTGGTTCCCAAAATTGAGAGAAATTTACTTACAACGGGTATACCACTATGGCGGTATCCAAGCCAATAATGCACTGCCATGCATTTTAACTTTCCAACACTGCAGTGCATGATTAGCCTGAGATCCGCCGTAGTTGTCTTAGGTAGGTTTTTCTCTTCGGCATCACCAACAAACAATAAAACAAACTCTTTTTAAAGTGCAAATAAATACATTACCCGTATGATGTAAGGAGAAGTTCTGGACCTTCTGGATAAACGAAATCAGTAAAACCAACCTCTTTTCTTGCAAACATGGCTTGCCCCTAAAATATTTATCAAGCAAATCAATGGAGAAAAAGGATAACATATTAATGCTTAATCAAAAAAAGCTTAATCATATTAATGATCAATTTAGAGAATTAATTTGCAACATATTTTGTATGAGTCACTAGTAGAGTTTTGTTTTTTCCGAGTGTGATGGGCGTGGGGAAGGATCTGTCGATGGTGGTAGCTACAAATCGCCACTGTCTGAGGATTAGGTCCAGTATTGCCTAAGCACAAACAATGGTAATACCTATTCAAGCCAAATCTGTCCCTCGCACAGCTCCCCGGGGTTCTTGCCTGTCGGGCAAGATTTGCTGCTTAGTGTGCTGCAATGTGAGTTTGCTGTTGGTTTGAATGGTGCCTCTGTGGGGCCTTTGTTAGGCCTTGGGGCTCATAATCAAAGCTAATATAGATCTGAGCGTGCCACTGTTATTTTTGTATAATAGACTATTCTTTTTTAGTTATGAACTGGGTTAATTACTTGTGCCGCAAGTTAATTAGACTTCTTGGTTATCAATGGATTGTCACAGATGGGTTAAGTCTGTATAAGGTTCTTTTTCTAGAAAATGAAATGTAAATAGGATTTCCTAAAGGGATTCGATACTACAACACTGGGGCAAGGTAGCAAAGCTTCTAAACTTGATAAAAATGGCTTTCTATGGTGAATCTATGACTAAAAGGGGGAAGTCTGGACAAACTAAGGCTTTCTTGTTTCTGGCTTGTCTAAGAGCAAAGTGGGATGTCTTTCGATTGATTGGTTGAGTGTCCTTGTCATTGGTGTCCCTTGTTGCTTTTATAGATGTTTTAGCCTGACTGAAGCCTTGCCTTTTGGGGAGGGCTTCTGGACCATGGTGAGTCACCAGTTTATTTGCTTGCCCATACCCTCGAACTATGCTTTTTGCTAGGAATGAGCTGTCTTCACTTCTTCCATAGGCTTGTTGTCTATTCCTTGTAAAAATGGTTTTTAATTCTTCCTGGGCTGTCTATTTGCCCAAGCCTAATCTCCTCCTTGCTTTTTGTGTTCTTGGGCCTCCGTCGTCATAAAGTCCAGTGTTAAATATTAACTCAAACAATACCTTTGGCCACAGCATGGAATAAGCCAATGGCTTTTGTGTCGCGCTTATCAACCTCAAACATAGGATTAGGATTGTTGGGGCTAATAAAGAGCGACAATGCATCTACACCATCATTTATTGCTTCATCAGTAGCTCTAAGCATATCGGCAGCAGCGCATATGGAATATGGCACATTCCAACATACCTTGTACACGGCCAAGTGAGCCGTGGTGCACCACCTCGGACTAATCCTAGGGCAAGCCCTTTGCAACTTGCATTGGCCACAAGGGAACTAGCAGCGGTTGTAACAGTGTGCGTTCCATGTCTTTCGTGTCCTTCAGCATCTCTCGGACACAAGAACTCCGGAAATTCTGTATTGTTGAATGGTTGCTCATTGTCAGCAAGGAATGCATCTATGAACCACTTTGCTCCTGTAAGTTTTATGTTGCAGTCTGTTGTGGCATTGAAGCGCTCTCCTGATTCACATCGGCCCTTCCAACGGGTAGGGATTGGCCCAACCCTCTCATCAATTAGCATTTTCAACTCTGGCCCTATTCGGCTGTCAATGATGCCAATGACAATCCCATCTCCCATGTTGGTCTCATGCATAACATTGGTGGGGGAATGAGAAGAGAGGCCTAGGTAATCCCAACTCCTAGTAGTTTGCGGTGTGTAAAAGGTATTTGGCATGACATGAACAACTCCAGAGAACTCTATCAAGATTGAACAGCAGGAATATAATCATTAGTTATGATCCCCAAATTTTGGGGCATATATAATTGTATGTTCAAAAGTACATACCTGAAATCCTCCTTGCTTGCGATTCTGTAAGCTTGGTTGCGAAGCCAGAGAAGCCTTGTCTATAGCTATAGACCATTGAGTCAATGGCGGCTTCTTTGCTGTGACATATGATTAAACCACACATAATTGGCAACCATTTTAGATATTTACTTTTTAGGACTAAATTAAGTCACCTTCAGACAGGCAATCAAGTTTCAGAGGCAGCAAAACCACGAACGAAGCTAATTTGTCTACAGATGTCCTTATTGGACAAGTTATTCAAGAAACCAAAAGTTTGTCCGTGCGACTTCAAGCTGCTTAATTTGAAACTTAAGTACTCATTCTTTGTGGAGAAGATTGAAGTAGCATGACAGACTAATGTTATGTGTGTAAATTTACCTGCCAACAACTGATGCCAGCATCTCATGATGTGAAATGGTTAAAAGCTCAGGATCCCTATGCTGCTTCTCACCTAAATAAACTATGTGCAGCTACACATCGGATGGACAGTAAATATTAGAGTTAGTTATCCATAAAAAGAAGTTACGCATGCCATTTTTCTCCGCCTGCACACGCATGTTTATTTATTGCTTTGGGATTGAATAAGCTAAAAGAGAACCTAGATATATAAATAAACAAGGGTGTGCAAAAGGAGAAAAAAGTGTGCGGATATCATTTTCCAACGAAAATTGCTGAAACTAGAAGCAGTATATACTCTACTCTTGGCATCAACTGGTGCAATCAGAGTGTTCTGGCCATTGAAAACTAACAGAAAACTAACTGCCACAAATATTAAAGCCACATCGAGGCTGAACTGTCATTATTATGCAGGACAGCAGGAGGTGCCTGCACCAATGCCGTATACTTCGAATTAATTTTTCCCACATTTGTCACAGTCGCCGGCCTTTCAAGGTTTAAAATCATGTGTATATCTCACGTGATAAGAGATAAACATATGATTGTACACAACAAGTGACATCCAAGATTTTCTCGAGTAGGATGACCTTGGAAAAGTTAGTTGTTCATCAAGCATTCATACTCCCTCATCTTATTTCAATTGTGAATTATATAATCAACAAATTATGCTCACAAAAGAGAAGGGAAGCAGACCTAGTCTTTGGAAATATTCACCGTTATTATACTTATTCGATTATTCAACCATGTATCTGCATTATTACAATTTAATGGATGAGTATGATCCATTTTCAGTTGTCATCAGTATAGGATTGTATGATTTGTGTTCTCACAGATATGGGACTTGACACAGCATGCACCCCATCAGTCCATGTCAGGCTTCCGAAAAAGTATGCCATGTTCACTTGGTAGGTGGTGGAAACCGCAACTGTAAAGGAGAGTGCCTTAACTGTCGAGTTGAAGACCAATGCCTCTGGCTTCACAACTACATTGATGCCTGGTGGAGGCTCGATTTGGGCTTTGTATGTTGAGATGACAGGGCCAACATTCGTTACAGTTCGAGTGAGTGTTACAGGACTTCTTAGATTTGGAATTGTAATGGAAGGCAGGTTCACATCAAGAATTGAAGGTTTTATAACAGGACATGATGTTGCTTGTTTAACAAGCAGAGAAATAGCTGAGGTGTTGTAGCCAAACGCACAAAGGTAGTTTATGTAGTCATTTGTGCCCATGTCATATATGAGGCCAGGATTCGCTTCCTTGTTCGGGTTCACTAATCCTCCTCCATAGTCAAATGGATCCGCAAACTTTTGCCCTGTCCCTTCAGCAAAGATTGGCTCTCCAAACGGATCAGTCTTCCATGCTGCAAAAGAAGAAAAAAGTTTTGTTATTATTAATGTGCTGACCTAATCTCAAAACCATCCAATTTCACTACACTACGGACACTTGCTAATCGCTTGGACACTAACTATTATGGTTGTAGATCAACCTGTTATGACTAGTGCTGATTTCATTGCAGCAGGGGACCAACCAGGGTGCGATGATTTTAAAATTGCCACAATGCCTGCAATGTGGGGAGTTGCCATTGATGTCCCCGATAGCAAGGCAAATCTTCCATCCATAGCGGGATCATACGAACTGGCTGCTAATATGTTCACACCAGGCGCGGCTATATCTGGCTGCAACCAACAAAAAGCTATATCGAGTTGAATCTAAAAGTGCATTGCTTAACAGGACTATACCTTCAAAATTGCAGGAGCGATGGCATTAGGTCCTCTAGAAGAGAAGTAAGCAACTTTAGTCGATATAGGCTTCCCCGTTAGTGTCTTAGAAGGGCTCAGTTTTACAGTAGGAGATCTGTGTACCACAAAGAACAACCTTGTCACATTTTTTTGACAAAGAAAATACTGATTCTAAAATGATTGTGGTGGTGTAAAAATCAAGATACCTTGTGGAACGAATATATAACATTATCTCGGTGCCAAGTTTGTAGTCAACTACAATGCAGGGGAAGTCATTGCTGCAAGGACCGAAGAGATTACTAGGATTCCTTGCAATAATCACCCCGACTCCGCCTGCACTTCTAACAGCAGATACAACACTGGTTACTTGTGCTGGCCCAGGCATCGTTGTGAAGCAAATGACTACATTTCCAGCCACATGTGTGGTATTAAGTGTCAAGGACTCGCAGACACTGCAAGTGAGGATTTTGTGTTATGGTTTTGGTTCCCAAAGTCAAGGGGAATTTACTTACAATGAGGATGCCAGTATGGTGGTATCCAAGCCAATCACCCACTGCTGTGCATTTCAACTTTCCAACATTGCTGTGTATGATTAGCTTGAGATACCGTCACAGTGGTTTTAGGTAACTTTTCTCTTCGACATCACTAGCAAATAAATACATTACCCATATGTTGTAGGGAATTGTTCTGGGCCTTTTGGATACACCAAACCAGTGAAACCAACCTCTTTTCCTACAAACATGGCTTGCCCCTAAAATATTTTTCAAACAAATCAATGGAGAAAAAAAAAAAAGAAAACATATTAATGCTTAATTAGAAAAAGAAAATCATATTAATGATCAATTTAGAGAAGTTAATTTGCAACAAATTTTGTATGAGTTACCAGTAGAGTTTTGTTATTCCCGAGAGTAATGGGAGTGGGGAAGGATCTGTCGATGGTGGTAGCTGCCATGGTTATGATCCAGGGTGCTACATTCGACACTGTCTGAGGAGCAGGTCCAGTATTGTCTGCAGCACAAACAACAGTAATACTTTTGGCCACAGCATGGAATGACCCTGTGGCAATCGCGTCACGCTTATCAACCTCTGCAAACTTAGGATTGTAGTTGCCAATAGACAGCGACAATACATCTACACCATCATATATTGCTTCATCAAAAGCTTTAAGCAGATCAGCAGCAGCGCACACGAAATTTAGCACATTCCAACATGTCTTGTACACGGCCAAATGAGCCCGTGGTGCACCACCTCAGACTACTCCTAGGGCAAGCCCTTGGTAACTTGCATTGGCCACAAAGGAACCAGCAGCGGTTGTGGCAGTGTGTGTTCCGTGTCCTGCTCCATCTCTCGGAGAATAGAACTCCCAAAATACTGTGTTGAATGGTTGCTCATTGTCAGCAAGGAAGCCATCTATGAACCACTTTGCTCCTATAAGTTTTCTGTTGCAGTGTGTTGTGGCATTGAAGCTCTCTCCTGATTCACATCGGCCCTTCCAACGGGTAGGGATTGGCCCAACCCCATCATCATTTAGCATTTTCGACTCTGGCCATATTCCGAAGTCCATGATGCCAATGACAATCCCATCGCCCATGTTGGTCTCGTGCATCAAATTGGTGGGGGAATGAGAAGAGAGGCCTAGGTAATCCCAACTCCTAGTAGTTTGTGGTGAGTAAAAGCTATTTGGCGTGACATGAACAACTCCAGAAAACTCTAACAGGACAGCAGGAATATAATCATTAGTTATGATCCGAAAATTTTGGGGCATAGATAATTGTAAGTTCAAAAGTACGTACCTGAAATCTTCTTGGCTTGCGATTCTGTAAGCTTGGCTGCAAAGCCAGAGAAGCCGTGTCTATAGCTATATACCATTGAATCAATGGCGGCTTCTTTGCTGCGACGTATGGATTAAACCACGCATAATTAGCAACCATTTTTAGATATTTACCTTTAGAGACTAAATTAAGTCACCTACAGACGTGCAATTAAGTTTGAAAAGTTGAATGAAGCTATTTTCTGTACAGATGTCTATATATTGAACAAGTTGTTATTCAAGAAATCAAAACTTTGTTTGCGCGACTTCAAGCCGCTTAATCTGAAACTTAAGTACTCATTCTTTGTGGAGAAGATTGAAGTAGTTTGAGGGGCGAAATTAACTGTTGTACCTGCCAACAACTGATGCCAACATCTCATGATGTGAAGTGGTTAAAAGCTCAGGATCCTCATGCTGCTTCTCACCCAAATAAACTATGTGCAGCTACACATCGGATAGAAAGTAAATACTACAGTAAAAAAGTTTTGCACGCCATTTTTCTCCGCGGCACACTCATGTCTATTTATGGCTTTGGAACCGAATAAATCAAAAGAGAATCTAGAGATATAAATAAATAAGAATGTGCAAAAGGGGAAAAGGTGTGTGTGGAACTCATTTCCCAACAAAAATTGCTGAAATTAGAGAGAAACGGATATCAAGCTTTTGAAGCAGTATATACTTACTCTACTCTTGGCATCAGCTGGTGCAATCAGAGTGTTCTTGCCATTGAAAACTAACAGAAAACTAACTGCCACAAGTAGTAAAGCCTTGTTGCTCTTACCTTTCAGCCAAAGGAAGCCCATTCTCCCTCCCTCCCTCTCACTCTCTCTCTCTCTCCCTCTTGATTATATACGAATGACGGATTTATGAAGCTGCAGCTAACCGAAGAACATTTTCTTGTGTAATTATATGACTTTTCATTGTTAAATCAGGTGACTGGTAATTGATGTTAGCAGTCTTTGAAGACTATTCTAATATTCCAGAAGAGCTTCCAAACTCTAGGACTTCTCTCCCTTCCATTCTTTTGACATTTCAAACATATATATGTCAGATTTGGCAGATATCGCACTTTCAATTGATGGGAATCCATGGTGTCGGTGGGAGTCAAATCAACTGATTAAAAACAAAACAGGTATACTCTATTCACAAAGAGTAGGGTTTTTCTCTGTTACTCTTTTTTAGAGTTCTGAGTTTAAGGAACCCTAATACCTTTTTTTCCAAATAGCGTGACTAATATTATATAGACACTTCGCAGTTTGCGCCACTTCTAAAACGATAACAGCCTGTTAATTGCTATGACATAACTGTAAGTAGATAAAGCACACAGGTCACAAAATATTAGGTTTTAATTTTTATACTACGTGGAGAACACATACACTAACTGTCATTGTATAAATGGTTGAAAGTTTTTTTTTAGGTATCCAACCATTTGTATTTTGACACTTTATGTACTTGAACTGTACACATTGAAAATTTTCTAATTTGCACGGAACATTTAACAATTTATTTTTTTATTCAAACTATTTATTATTTTTTAACAAATAATATTATAATGTTTAATATCCAACAGTTTTTTTAATAATTGTATCAGGCCGTTCAAATTTTATCCAACTTCAAACAGGGGTTCCTCTAAAACTTATAATAATTATAACTATTGAATAAAATTTGAATGTCTCGATGAGCCTGATCAGGAGGATCCTCACCATTACTTAGGAGACGATCCTGATCCATTCACTTTAGGGGAAAATTTTCCCCGTTCTGGGATCTCCACCTCATACACGATATTCTTTTTATTTCATCTTCTTTTTGTTGAAGATTAATTCATTTTTTATTAATGTAGTTGGGCGGATCTGCTAATCTACCAAGGAAGAATATGCTTTGATTGAGAAATTGAGGGAGGTAAACTTTTAGCTTCTTTTTCCAACCGTTCAGGTTCAGATATTTAATAGACATTAACAGTGAGCATATATTTTATATGTGTGAACAAATTTTTTTAATAAGTGTATTTTTTAATATTACATAATTACTGTTTTGTCCTCTTTATGTAAATATTGTGTATCAAAAGTGATGGTAAAACTGAAAAAATAAGTGTATGACTGTCATTTTCCCAAAAAAAAAAAAAGGGTAAAATAGAGATACGGTTGTCATTTTGTCAAAAGATACAAAAGTACTATTTTGCCCCCATTTGGTCAATATTGTGTATAAAAAATGAGGGTAAAATAGAAAAAAAAGAGAAAAAAAATTGACAATGAGGGTTCTCTTAATAGTATAAAATAGATTATCTCTAACACAACAAAAAAAAGGCATGACTTTGAATAGAACATAGATTTGCCAAGTGTCAGATATTTATTCGGTGGATACTCCAGCTGTATTAGGTCACTTGGGAATTGGATCCTCTCCAAGGCAAACCCTCGGGATCCATTAACATGGACCGTTGGATTTCGATCCAACGGTTACAAATAGAGACTCCTTTAAAAGTTATAATAATTGTAACCATTGAATCGAAATTCAACAACTTGTGTTAGAGGATCTCAAGGGTCCCAAGAATCCTGAGAGTTTGCCTCGAAGAGAACCCAATTCCGATCACTTGGATCCAGGAATCCCAAATTGGCTACTTCCCCCTCTTTAAGGAGAAATTTTTCAAAGAGACGAGAAATTTTTCAAGTGACTGATACACTTTCTGACTTGGAGTTAGCACTTAGGTTGACAACTTCGACATCATCTTTTACAATGACAACTAATATTTATTCTAAGAATATAATTTAAATTAATTAAATGAAGAAAACAGATTCCTCTCTATTCCGTCGTGCATTTTCATGGGTTTTGATCAAATTTTGCTCCGTAACCTAAAATGGCATCAATCCATCACCGAAAATGGCATCAGCCCAGCTAGAAGTCTGGGGGCTGCCAAGCCTGCCATCCATCTCCTGAAAGCGTCCTTGTTGACATCGGATGAGTTCTCGATATCGTCGTAATTGTCCGGATCTGGATGGTGCGGCGTGGGGGCGCTGTGGTCGGTGGGGTCCTCGTGGAAGCTGAAATCGTCATCGTCGTCATCGATCGGAAGTGAGTGGCCGTTGGTGGTGGGGATCGGCCGCTGGAGATGGTGACTTTACACCTTCTACAAGTTTTGAGTTTTTGTTCTTATTTTGTATTAAACAAAACTAATCTATACCGCTGTAGTGGGATATGTGACATCATTTAATTGGAAAGGAACTCCAGCTCAGCAGCTGTACCCGTCATCTGGAAAAAATTTTCCTTCTCAGTACCACTACTCTTTTGTCCTTTCAATTCTTTTAGCAAACTTTCAGAACATCACATGCAAGCTATTACTCTCTCTCTCTTATACGTTTCTTCTGATATTTGCATTTGTTCTTTTTAGAAAGTAGAGTTGGCTGAATAGCAAACCACTTCTCTCCAAATCTCTCTCAACATCAAAGCATGAGAAAAATTAGGGTTCAGTCCAAATTTACCGTGTCTTTAAAGCTTTGACGGCCTCACTCCTCCAGTTTCATCAACCTCTTCCTCCTTTTCATCTGCCTGAATGTAGAGCCGTCCGGCCCCTACAGCGTTTGGTCAGTAGATTATTTACAACTTTGGAAGAGAGCCGGGGAGGAGGCTTTCGCCTTCCTATTCCGATGGGCGGAGAGGGCTTTGTTAGATATCTCCGATTCTGCCATCACACAAAGATGTTGACTTCACGAAGAGGAAATGTGAGCAGCACGAGTCTGCTACTTGTTCTAGTCCTATGCCTTCTCTGTTGTCTTAATACCAGGGCAAATTAAAACAGAAAATAGCCACATATGCATCAACATATCTCAAACACCTCTTCTTTGTTTTCAGAAGCCGGAATTCAGTTCTCTAACTTATCTCTCTCATTTAACAGGTACACACTGTTGATCTGGGAGAGACGCAACATGACATCCCGAAGTGATCGTGGATTCACACCATGACTTGCTTGCCACTGTAGTCGGAAGGTAACTTATAATTATATTTTTTGCCTATTCAGTTCGTCCGATCTTATATATGGACATAGTCCTCATTTTATCTCCTTCACATCTACTACAAAACAAACAGAAGTTAGGTCAAACGATGACAAGTAACAGAACATGGAGAAAACTGCAAACAACCTTATCCCTGAACCTTTGAGATCTGAAGAGCAAATTAAATTAAGACAACACATTCATCATGTAAATGTGGGCAGCATGGATGCGGAGCAGCTTCATCACCATCTCTACTTCCAGTTGCCATATCCAATCAAATGAACAAGCATGAGTGAGGATGACCTTCTCAACTGTTTAGTAACTCGGCCACATCCCTTTTTCGTCTCATCAAAAGTCAGAATTCGGCTCCCAGCCATCACTTCTTTGAGCAGTTTGATCAACCTGCCAACAAAACAATTTGAAGTACTAACAAGAAAGAAAAAGGAAGACCAAGCCTGTGTTGACATGTAAGCTGCATACAAGCTTAATGTCGAACTGCAGATGACAATCCTGCAGAAAGAAGTGAAGAGAACTCTGAAATCGAAGAGGTGAAGAACTTGCTATTTTTAGCAAGTAGCCGTTTGGTTCAAAATGTGCAACGACTAAGTTTCTGTTTTTAGAATTCTTACTGCTGGGTTCTTATCTGGTTTTTTAATTGTACTGTGTTTCCCATCTTCTTCCAAGTGGATGGATGATATCCTCCAATGTCCATTAATGGCTGGAGAAGAGTTCCTAGGCCTCTAGTGTGTAGGTTCTGTTTTGTGATCAGAAAAAGTCTGATATAGTCCTTGTAAAGTTTATGCTTTCTATAATGAAAAACACAGACTCTTGACTTCTCAACTCCCTCTCTCAAAGAACTTCAGTTTTTCCTTAAATCCTATTATTCAAGATTCAATCTTTAACGAAGATTATTAATCAAAATACCATGCCTGGTACCATTTCAAACATGGTATCAGAGCTTCTAGTCTGATTCCGAAGAAGGGAGTAAAGCTGTGAGAGAGGTTCCTCCTAGAAAAAAGTCCCAGACGGGATAAAGGTGGTTCCTTTATTGGTTGATTCACTGATACTCACTAAGAAAATGGTGGGATCAGGTTCTTCCGGTGGAGACTTACAAACTCCACAGTTCGATGGTGCAAACTACGATTTTTGGGCTGTCAAGATGGAAACTATCCTCATAGCGCATGATCTATGGGATGTAGTGGAACTCGGTGTACAAGTGCAGCAGATTCCTGAAGAGGAAGAAGGTTCTGGAGATGAGGGTAGCGAGGCTGAGCAAATTCCAGTGGAACCACCAACCATCTCCAGAGAAGACAGAATAAAAAACGCCAAGGTGTTGAGTCTTATACAAGGAGCTATAACAGATGAGCTTTTTCCTCGTATCAGAAATGAGAAGACTGCAAAAGGGGCTTGGGACATCCTGAGAAGAGAGTTCAGATGAGATAAAAAGGTAAGAGCTGTGAAACTTCAAGCTGTTAGGGCTGATTTTGAATATATGAGAATGACAGATAGTGAAAACCTAGATGACTATTTGGGTAGGTTTTTTGGAATTGTGAATAATCTGAAGTCTCTTGGTGAAGATGTGACTGAACAAAGAATTGTGCAGAAATTATTGATGAGTCTAAGTAGGAGGTATAAATCCATTGTGTCTATTATTGAGGAAACTTGAGATCTGGATGCTATTAGAGTGGAAGAAGTCATTGCATTTGTCAAAGTATATGATAAAAGGGAAGACTTACATGATGAAAGGGATAGATTGACAGGAACTGAGAGGGCTTTTAGTAGTCTTAGAGTTGGAAACAATCAGGTCACTGGCACCTACAAAGGTTCTCAGAGTAGGCCAAATCAAAAGTGGCAGGGACAAAACAAGAAGGGATCAAACTGGTCTCCGAGTGGAAGTTGGAGCAACAATCCAGGAGGAAATTGGAACAACAGATTCAATTCACAGAACAAGCAAGGGAGCAGTAATCAAAGTTCTGTGAAACCACAGTGTCAAGTGTGCCAGAAATATCATTTTGGTGTGTGCAAATACAAAGGAAAACCAAAATGTGGAAAGTGCAATCATTTTGGTCATATTGCAAAGGACTGTGATGGTCACAAGCAAGTTGCTCACTGTGCAAAGGAAGAAGAAGTAACTACAGGAACCATGTTTTATGCCTGTCACTCATCAACTGTGCAAGATAGAAGTGTGTGGTTTGTGGACAGTGCTTGCAGCAACCACATGACATCACAAGAGTCTACCTTAATAAATCTTGACAGATCTGTGACTTGTAAAGTTAAAATGGGCACTGGTGATCTTGTACAAGCAATTGGAAAAGGCACTTTAGTGGTTGAAACTCAGCGTGGGAAAAGATATATCAATGAAGTATTGCTGGTTCCTGGCTTGGATGAAAACTTACTAAGTGTAGGTCAAATGATGGAGCACGGCTACTATGTCCTATTTGGGGGTAATATAGCAGTGATCTTTGATGATAACAGTCTTAACAATGTTGTGGCAAAGGTGATCATGGCAGGAAATCGATGTTTTCATCTCTCACTGGAATCCATAACTCCTGCAGCAAGGAAAGCTTCTATGTTGAAGATTCATGGATATGGCACAGAAGACTTGGACATTTGAACTTTAACAGTATGAAAAAGATGCAGCAGAAGGAAATGGTGATTGGACTACCTATTTTGACAGAAATGAGAGATGTGTGTGAAGGTTGTGTATCAGGCAAGCATCACAGAGAATCCTTTGACAAAGGAAAAGCATGGAGAGCAAGCTGCCCACTTGAATTGGTGCATACAGATTTGTGTGGACCTATGCAAAATGAGTCCATTGGAGGAAATAGGTACTTCATCACATTCATTGATGATTTCTCAAGAATGTGTTGGGTATACTTTCTCATAAACAAATCTGATACCTTCAATGTGTTCAAAAAATTCAAAGTTTTTGTTGAACTGCAAAGTGGATTCAATTTAAAGAAGCTAAGGAGTGATAGAGGTGGTGAATACACCTCAAATGAGTTTCTAGATTACTGTGCAAGCATGGGAATGGAGAGGCAACTGACTATTGCCTACTCTCCTCAGCAAAATGGAGTTGCTGAGAGGAAGAATAAATCGATTGGTGAGATGGCAAAGTCTATGATGGTTGAAAAAGGAATGCCTGTAAAATTCTGGGCAGAAGCTGTAAGCACAGCAGTGTACCTTCAAAATAGATGTCTTACAACATCTGTTCTAGACAAAACTCCTTTTGAAGCATTCACAGGTAGAAAGCCTGGAATCAAGCATCTGAAAGTTTTTGTTTGTGTATGCTATACTCATGTCTCGTCATATTTGAGGCACAAGTTTGATGAGAAGTCCAGGAAAGGAGTCTTCATGGGATATGGGAGCTGTGAAAAAGGATATAGAGTATATGATCTGCAATCTAAAAAGATAGTACTCTCAAGAAGTGTAATTTTCAGTGAAAAACAGTCATGGAATTGGAAAATTGATCAAGTGGAGCCTACTTCAACTCATTTCAATCTTGAAGGATTTGACTATGAAGAAGAAGGTAGAGAGGAACAAACTGATGATTCCCAGTATAACAATGCTGGAAGTTCTCATTCAAACACTGTTGCTCATGAGTCTGTTGAGGACAATGGTGGAAATCACAGTCAAGGCTCCACACCAAGCTCCACTCCAGTGAAGTTGAAAACTCTAGAAGACATATATGCAAGGTGTCACATGTGCATTATAGAACCTGAGACTTATCGAGAAGCAGCAAGCGATTTAGCTTGGCAAGAAGCTATGAATGCAGAATTGGAAATGATTGAGAAGAACAATACTTAGGAACTTGTTGAGAGACCTGTTGATAAACCTGTTATAGGTGTGAAATGGGTGTTTAAAACTAAATTGAATCTGGATGGAACAGTTCAAAAACACAAAGCCAGACTTGTAGCAAAGGGGTATGCACAGAAACCAGGGATTGACTACAATGAAACTTTTGCACATGTGGCAAGATTAGACACAATTCGAACTCTCATTGCCTTAGCAGCACAAAAGAGATGGAAGTTGTTTCAACTGGATGTTAAATCTGCGTTTCTGAATGGTGTGCTTGATGAAGAAGTGTATGTTGAGTAGCCTGAAGGTTTTGAGTTGGAAAATGCAGGTCAAAAGGTCTATAAGTTAAGGAAGGCTTTATATGGACTTAAACAGGCACCTAGAGCCTGATACAGTGAAATTGATGCTTATCTCTCTCTGTGTAAATTCAAAAGAAGTACAAGTGAAGCCACCCTATACACAAGATCTGATGATGAAGAAGGGTTGATAATTGTCTCAATATATGTTGATGACATTATCTATACTGGAAGCAGTGACAAGATGATTTGTGAGTTCAAAAATGAGATGATGCAGAAATATGAAATGTCGGATCTTGGTCTCCTGCATCACTTCCTTGGTATGGGGATATTACAAACTGATCAAGGTGTATTTATTCACCAAGGTAAGTATGCCAAATCTCTACTTGAGAAATTTGGGCTTGAAGATTGCAAACCTGTGTCCATTCCCTTATCTACTGGTGAAAAACTTAAAAAGGTGGATGGGAGTGAGTTGGCAGATGAAGGGCTTTACAAAAAAATAGTTGGAAGCTTGCTGTACTTAACAGCAACTAGACCTGACCTTATGTATGCTGCAAGTCTGTTATCAAGGTTTATGAATGGTCCAACTAAGAAGCATCTGGGAGTTGCAAGAAGGGTACTGAGATATGTGCAAGGAACCCTAAACTATGGCATTGAATATGTGAAAGACAAGTCTGCAATCCTCATTGGTTTCTGTGATGTAGATTGGGCAGACAGTGAAGATGATAGCAGAAGCACTTCTGGCTATGCTTTCAGTTTTGGCAGTGGAGTATTTTCTTGGGCCTCTGTGAAACAAAACACAGTTGCACTGTTAACAGCTGAAGCTAAGTATGTTTCAGCAGCTGAGGCAACTGCACAGTCAATTTGGTTAAGATTTGTTCTTGATGACTTTGGGGAAATGCAAACTGAGGCAACACCTTTATTTTGTGACAATATGTCAGCAATTTCTATGGTCAAAAACCCTGTATTTCATCAGAGAACTAGACACATAAACAGGCGATATCATTTCATAAGGGAAGCTCTGCAAAAAGGGATGATCAATGTGCATTTCTGCAGAAGTGAAGAACAACTTGCAGACATATTTACAAAAGCTTTGCCAAAAGATAGATTTAATCAGTTGAGATTGAGACTTGGAGTGAAGCCAGTAAGCAGCTTAGGAGAGGCTGTTGAGATGTAAGCTGCATACAAGCTTAATGTCGAACTGCAGATGACAATCCTGCAGAAAGAAGTGAAGAGAACTCTGAAATCGAAGAGGTGAAGAACTTGCTATTTTTAGCAAGTAGCCATTTGGTTCAAAATGTGCAACGGCTAAGTTTCTGTTTTTAGAATTCTTACAGCTGGGTTCTTATCTGGTTTTTTAATTGTACTGTGTTTCCCATCTTCTTCCAAGTGGATGGATGATATCCTCCAATGTCCATTAATGGCTGGAGAAGAGTTCCTAGGCCTCTAGTGTGTAGGTTCTGTTTTGTGATCAGAAAAAGTCTGATATAGTCCTTGTAAAGTTTATGCTTTTTGTAATGAAAAACACAGACTCTTGACTTCTCAACTCCCTCTCTCGAAGAACTTCAGTTTTTCCTTAAATCCTATTATTCAAGATTCAATCTTTAACGAAAATTATTAATCAAAATACCATGCCTGGTACCATTTCAAATAGCCTGCTCCTCCTAAGCAGCAGATTAGTTGCTGCAATCTCCATTTCTCCTGAGGTAAAAAATTCTATCACTATCTGCCTTCTTTTTTCCCATTGCTACCAACCATAACACTAGCTAGATTATAAATTTGAAATCTGCTTATTTCAATCTACTCAAACTCCAGCAACCCATAGGCAAAGCAAGAGAGTCGCACCACAAGGAGACTTGTGACATAACAGAACCAACTTGAAACAATTGTGCATGTTAGCTTTAACTCTAAATATAAAAGAATAGTTGTACAAGTATCAGTAAAATACTTGGTAAGTACTCTAATTCATACGTTGCAGCAAGGAATTAGGCTCAGATAAAGTGCGTCTTAAGTATTTTATTAATTTTCACATATACATTAGCTCGTAAACGGGGCTAATACGTGTTAAATTTTGAGGTACAACCACCACTAACAAAGAAGAAGAGTGCATCATTGGCTGGGAAAGTAATTATTTTAGTTAATTTCCAGTTGATCCACCCTTTTATAATAGTAGTTTTCACGGCCTCCTCACTCTTGAAGCAACATCTTGAACTTGAAGCATCAAACTTGAAATGTTTGCATGATAAACTTGCACAACTCCAGGCTGTTTTAGTGCATCCATCAATTAGATTTGGGTAATCATGATCTAGACATTAAACTAATAGCATGGCTTCTGACCTTACAATCTTCACATCCACTTCCATAGAAATTATTCACCTTACTGTAAAATTTCTTCTCATGCCAACCATTATCAAAATAAGGAGTATGAGCAAGGACTGCTGCTGTCTTCAATTGTAATGGAAACTAAGTAACTAGATTTCCTTCTAATTTCTCAGCAAATCTGATTAAAAAGTCAAGAAACAACTTTGCTTCAATTCAATTTTAATTAAACATGTACAACTCATTAGTGCTTCTAAATATCTAGTAGACCATAAACCAAGTTATTGATAAAATGTAACTGAGAGTACCTTATTTATACAACTTTCAATGATGCATGTTTAATTAAGTGATCTAACTCTTATCTTTCATCAAGGAATTGACATCCAAATCTCTCATATAAAATAAAAGACACGGTTTCTCTAGGTTTGCAGTCAAGCTCACGAAGTCTCAACCTAAAAAACTTTTAGGTGCAATAAAGATTTGCGGTTTGTAGATTAAGATATGAATTATTTTACTTAATGTGCTGATTGTTTATCCTTCATTTTTTTTAACAAAATGGTCAATCTAAAGTTGCCCAAGGTTGTTCGAGTCCTACCAAGTAGGATACACAATCGACAAACAACTAGGAGTTAGGGATTATCTTGGCCTTTCTCCTCATTACACTTCCAATATTCTTCTCAACAATAGCATGCGTGATGGTGTTACCATAGATGTATGTGACTTAGCTTGCTCTCTTTTTCTCTCTTTCGTACAAACGGACACACACACACATACACATGCAAATTGTTCTTTAGCACAATCACTCAATAAACGAAAGTAGGTATTTGGCCAGTGTCAAAATCATTTAATATAAAAGGCCTAAGGAAAATTCCACCCAAATGCAAGGGTGTGTGTACGGGACAAATCTAATGCTACAATACATTCAATTGAAAAATCATTGGAGTTTGTTGGTTCATCAATTAATTTCTTGTAGAATTTGGACTATCTTTTAAACTTGAATTCATTGGTCCTACAAATGTAAATGGACATGGTACACAGACTACCAGCGTCGTAGCTTGATCTTTTTGCACGGTGCTAGCTTTAAGGATCTTGGTTTCGGGACAATCAAAAGGGGTGTCCTAAATGCTCGGTTGGCCATTTCCAAAGTCTGTTGGAATCTTGGCCCTTCTGCATCCGCTAATGTATTAAGAGTTACGGATGAAGCAATACATGATAGTCATGTCTTGTCGTTGTTAATAGGAGTCCCATTACCCCTTGCCTTTGGTGTCGATAATGCTATTGTTATCGATGCCAATCATGCTATGATAAAGGAAATTATTGTCGTTTGTGAAGTTGGAAATGGTGGACCTATTGCTCAAACAATTATAAATATTGCACCATGGATCATAAATGTTGAATCAAGTTCCATGGATGGAGCTTTTCCAACTTCCATTACCTTAGAAGACAATAAAACTTTACAAGTCTGCAATTATAGCAAATTTTAATTTTGGAATTTGAGCCAGAATTTTGTACAATCATCATCACCATTTTTCTTCAATATTCTTGCAAGGTCAATCACTGTTTAGTAGTCCATAATGGATTTACAGGCAAGATATACTCAAAATATCTTTTATTACTTTATATTGGAATATTTCCCTCTAACTTTATACTCGACGTGCTTGTAGTCATTCTAAATTTATTAGTCACGTCTCATTTTAATATTGTTATCCATTTTCCGTGTGTGTGAATCCCTATCATCACATAATAAAACCATGGTAGCTGGAAAATGTGGTTCTTTGCTTCTCAACCGATACACAAGAAATTCTACAAGAAGCTAGTAGTGTCAGTCTAATTATAGCAATGGACCCAACTGATCTTATGCTTCTAAGTGACGATGACATTCCAATTATTGAAGTTGGATGTGAGGATAGAACTCAAATACTATCTTATATCATGTCTACCAAGTATGTAAAATTAATTAATTGCCAAATGTTACATACTTGGTAGATAGGATATAAGATGGTAATCGGGTTCCATACTAATGGTCAACTTCAATAATTGGAAAGTCATCGTCACTTGGAAGCATAAGATTAGTTGGGTTCGTTGCTATGATTAGGCCAACACTACCTGCTTCTTGCAGAACTTCTTGCGTATAACTTGAGAAGCAGAGAATTATCTTTTGAGCTACCATGGTTTTATTATGTCATGAGAAGGATTCACACACACGGTAAACAGATAACAATATTGAAAATGGGCCGTGATTAATAAATTTAGGATAACTATAAAGTACGTCGAATATAAAATTAGAGGAGAATATTTGAGTACAAAATAAGAGAAGATACCTTAAGTATATCAAGCCTGTAAATCCAATCTCTGGACCTGTAAATAGAGATTGACCCTATAAGAATTTTAAAGAAAAATTGTGATGATGATTGTCCAATATTCTTGCTCAATTTTCGACACCGAACATTGTTATAATTGCAGACATGTAAAGTTTTATTGTTTCCTAAGGAAATGAAAGTCAGAAAAGCTCGATCCATGGAGCTTGTTGCAACATTTATGATCCATGGTGCAGTGTTTACGACTGCTTTGGGTTATATGTTCACAATTTCCAGCCCCACAGACGACAATAATTTCCCTTATCATAGCATTATAGTCACCGATACCAATAACATCATCGACACTAAAGGTAAGGGTAATGGGTCTCCAATTGATAGTGACAACACATGAACCCCGTCATGTATTTTTCCATCCATAACTCAATATATCAGCAGATGAGCAAAGGGTCAGGATTCCAATAAACTTTGTAAATGGCCAACCGAGCATTTGGGGCTCCCCCTTCTGATTGCCCCAAGACCAAGATCCTTAAAGCTAACATCGTTCAAAAAGATCCAGCTGCGATGCTAGCAATGTGAGTACCATGTCCATTTACATCTCTAGGATCCATGAATTCATGTTTAAACAATGGTCCATATTTTACAAGAAATTCATTGATGAACCACTAAACTCCAATGATTTTTCGATTGCAATGTATTGTAGCATTGGATTTGTCTCCATACTCGCATTCTTCCAATTGGGTGGAAGTTTTCTCAGCCTTTTTTCATTAAATGATTCCTACACTAGCCAATTACCTACTTTGGTTCATTGAGTGATTGTGCTAATAGACAATTGCATAGGTATGTGTGTCTATTTGCATGAGAGTGAGAAAAGGAGAGCAACCTGAGTCAAGTACACCTACCTATGATAACACCATCGCTCATGCTACTGATGAGAATAATATTGGAAATGGAATGAGGAGAAAGGACAAGATAATGCTAACTCCTAATTGTTTGCAGATTGTGTATCCTAATTGATATGATGCAAACTATCTCAGGCAACTTTGGATTGACCAATATGTTAAAAAATGAGAAATAAACAAGCAGAACATTAAGTAAAATCATTCATATCTTAATTTACAAACCAGACATCTTTATTGCACCTACAAATTTTTGAGCTAGAGACTTCGTGAGCTTGGCTGCAAACCTAGACAAATCGTGTTACAATTGTATACGATAAATTTGGAGGCCAATTCCTTGCTGAAACATAAGAATCAGAGCACTTAATTAAATATTCTTTTTTATTGAAAGTTGTATAAATAAGGTACTCTTAGTTACATTTTGTCAATAATTTAGTTATGGTCTATTAGAAATTTAGAAGCACTGCCGAGTTGTACATATTTAATTAAAATTCAATTGAAGCAAAACTATTTTCTTGACTTTTTTTATTAGATTTGCAGAGAAATTAGGAGAAAATTTAGTTACTTAGTTTCCATTACATTTCAAGACATCATCAGTCGTTACTCATGCTCCTTATATTGATAAGGGTGGGTATGGGAAGCAATTTCACAGTAAAGTGGATAATTTATTTGGAAGTGGATGTGAAGATTGTACGATCAGAAGCCATAATACTAGTTTAGTGTCCGGATCATGCTTACCAAATGTGAATGCACTAAAAAAACCCCGCATGTATTGCTTCATCCATAACTCTTAATGTATCAGAGGATGAGCAAGAGGTTAGGATTCCAACAGACTTCGACACTGCCATCAGCACAACTATTCTACTTATGCGACTAAGCTCGGTTGTGAGTTGGCACACCTACTTTCACAAGAATGATGTAATTAGCTCATAGTTACTTAACCTATGCACCATGTAGGCATTATAATTTTTAGGGTCACACATTCAAATCCTTATTGGAACATGATACTACGGCAACGGTGAACCCGTTCACGTAAGTCAGTCTTCTTCAATGAAGAAATCCAATGGAGACCTCTGAAGAAGAGAGGAGGCAATTAGATGTCTTTTGTGCTTAGCTGTAAGCAATTAAGAGTAAGTAAAACCCTTCTCTTGCTGGTGTTCTTTCTCTTCATTGTCTTGCCTAACAAATGAAGACCAAATTGACTCACATCTGGCCTTCCGTTTCCAGACTGATATTGCTTCGACAGGTAAAGGCTACATTTCTACAAGAATCAGATGTTTTTGGTGAATATATATACTCTCAACTGCTTTTTAAAAGGGCATTATTGTCAGTTCCATCCAACTGGAAGAAGGTTGTGATGTTAGTTCCCGTTGGGTTGGGTTGTCCACTGAATTACTTGCCGCGTTTTATAAGAAAGCAGTTCATGTTCTGATCCCCAATATATGCAATTGGACATGGTACTCAGGCTTCTGGCACTACAACGTTTGACTACAAGAGATGGTCGTGCGATAGTTAGAGTTGGTGTCCCTAATGTTCGGTTGGCCTTTTATATGGTTTGTTCATGAGACAATTAGCAATTAGAGGGGTTGCAACAATAACCCAACGAACCTTCCAAAACAATGTCCAACCGAGCAATTGGGGCACCCTTTTCTTCCATTCATTGTTATCACCATTACCCTTATCAAACTCAGCAAGAAATCAACAGAAATAAACCAACGGTGCTCCAATGATTTTTCTATTGCAAATAGAAGCATGAATTGAATCGATTTCCAAAAGTATCGCAAACACCATTCAACTGGTGATGTACGTAACTAGCAAGGTCAAGGCCATCATCACCGAAAAACTTATAAATGGGTCGACGGAGTGTCATATTTCACGGCATTGCCGAAACTTTTGTACAATCATGTGGTGTCATTGAGTATAAACGGAACAAAATATTTGCCTGCTCAAATACTCTTTCTGATGAGATTTTGGGGCAACCTTTATTGACTTAATTAACACTCGCATCTAGTGCTTTAACATGAATCTATTTTTCTAATTTATTATTATAATGAACGGGGCATTTGAATTTGCATTTTGAAGTAAACATTTGCATTTGGCTAATGCTAGGTATATGCTAAATTTGTAGACTAAATTTGCAAACTAAATGGTATGTTATCAATAAAAAATAAGCAGGTTAAATAATACTTAAGTAGTAATTCAATCAACTTCCATTCCCTAGCATTACCCTTTGCATTTCTGCTGTGAACCCTCGTATTGCATTGGTCGTCATCGAGCATGGAACTTGGTAGTTGGTATCCTCCATAATGATCAACTGCATACGGGGATTTATTCAACAAGGCTGTTGATATTTTTGATGTTTGGCAATTCCGTCAATAATTAATTGAGAATTTTATGGTTTAATCGGTTGTGATAATTTGGTGTTCTATAAATTGTGTTTTATATAGGCGGCTGGGTGGGAACTTGTGAATCGTTGTTTAATATGCTTTGATGGTTTAGGAAGTTGTATTACCATTTATTAAAGTGTTTTTGGCAAATTCAACAAAATTACCTTTTATGATAAGATCACGGGGAAACATATGCTTTGATGGTTTAGGAAGTTGTATTACCATTTATTAAAGTGTTTTTCGCAAATTCAACAAAATTACTTTTTATGATAAGATCACCGGGAAACATGAATTTCTCCATTAACACTTCCAAAAACAGATTTCATTTTTTCAGTTGGCACAGCCACGATTATAAGCACAATCTGTCGCATCTACTGCTCAACATGGAACTCTTTTTGTTTATGATCCAAAAGAGGGCATGCGCATTTCCCACCAACGCATTTGCAATCCTGCACTGAACCCTACGGATTGCACTCTTTGTCCGAAAAAACATGGAATAAAAAAATTCACCAGACACCTTCAGGCCAATACTGTTTCATTAGCCCCTTCATCCTGATCGATGTCATTTTAGGTTATGTAATCAGTCAAAACCTATGAGGGAAGATTTTAGATTTTGGTGTGTAAGAGCATTTTTAAGGGAGGTGTCAAAATCTTAGGTGGAATGTTATTGTGCATATTTGACATCAAAAGTCTCTCTAACCGAAGTGTTATTTGTTTGAAGGCTTAATGATTTGATGTCAAATTTGACATCAATGTCAAATTTATTTTTAATTCATTTTAGTAGTGGGTCCCTTATTCCACTAATATTTCAACTAATAAAATTTTGTTTCAACATTTTTATAATAATTACAATCATTTAAAGCTTTATTTAAATAATAAAATAATATTTAACAATTCGGTTAGAGAAATACAAAATTTGGCATACAGCTTCAGATTAACATATCAGTCATCAATTGTAATTTGACTCTTATAATTTGATATTTCCTTTGAAGATGGTCTAAGTTGATGTTTGTGGGAATCAATATGTAGGGACATAGAATTTAGCAAATTTAGAAATATTTTCGTTCCTAGAAGAAAATTACTCACACGAGATTTTGTATCACTTCGAAATTAGGTTTTTCCTATTTACAAGATAATTTCATTCTATGATGAGGTTTTTATTTATTACGTTAATATTTTTTGCGATATTTATTGAAATGAACCTATTTTCCTTTTCAAATAAATGGGTATCTATATAGATAGAGCTCCCATATTTGAAATTAGGTTTAAAAGTATTTTTGTAGTATCCTAACATTCTAAAACTTTCGTTGAATTTAAGAATGTTGAGATTTTCTTAAGTAATTCAGTATAGACCTTTTCAAAATATATAGCAAAAATGTCAATGTAGAAAATAAAAAATCTTATCATGGAATGAAAATATCTTCTAAATAGGAAAAACCTTTCAAACAAATCTACAAAATCCCATTTTACCAACTATCGTTCTAGGAATATAATTCTTGCTAAATTAGCTCAATTCTATGTCCCTATATATTGATTCTCACAAATTCAAACTTACATACAACAAGCAAAATCTTCTCTTGTAACTTTTGATTGATCACATAACCTAACATGACGACTATCAAATTGACACTTTTGCTGCTCCTCTTTATCACTACAAGTTGTTACTCTCTCTCTCTCTCTCTCATAGGGCTCACTTGGCTTTGTATTTTAAAATTTCATATCATTTCTCTTTTAAGTCTTCTCTAAAAGATTATATGTAAAAAGGAAAAAATCACTCAAGTGAGAAGCCATATATATATGATCATTGGATGAAATTATAGTTATTTTAGTGTTTTCAAGAAACACTATGTTCGTTTTTTTAGTACAATTGGATGTCCAGTTTTAGGTTTGTCTAATTTTTTATAAATAATTTGTGGTTGATGTTTTGAAGCATAAACCGTTCAAATATATGTGAGCCTGGTTTATAGTTTTGGTACAGGAGGTGCAGGCCAATGGAATAGTATGTGTGTGTATATATATATTAACCTGTTGCATTTTGTAGGTTCACTGTTGAAGGTTTATGGAGGATCCCATTTTCTGTGTGTGGGGAACGAAGACTGCGGTCCGACTGGCAAATGTGTACATGGTGTATGCACATCCGCTGTAAATTGTGGGAGTAAAGAAAAAGAGTTTCAAGTTGAAGCAGTAGATGCGACAGAGTTTTGTCCTCGTGGCTGCAAAAATATCAACTGTAAAAGTGGCACTTGTTTTTGTGAATGTTAATTACATAAGTACAGGTCATCTCATGATCTCATCTTAAGGATCATACAATGGGTGGTGGCGATAAAAAAATAAATGAAATAAAATCGCTCATCTTCTTTGACTATAATTTATTAAGGGATTTTCTAACTTTAATCATTGAAGAATATTGAAATTTAAAATAAATTTGATGTTAAATTACATATTGATTATAGTCCCTTGATGTATCCTTCAGTCAAAATAATTAATGTGTATTTTATTCAATGTCTCCCTTTAAATATTTAAATTTATTAATATACACATTTTAATATATATTTTGACCAAGCAAAAGTTTTTTTAAAATTTATTAATTTTATTTAACATTCTTCAAACTTGGAAAACTCAATTAACGTACCTAAATGTTAGTACTGAAATGTATTATATTGAATTAATGTATTTAAATGTTAGTACCGAAATTTATATACCCAAATGTATTATATTAAACTAATGTACCAAAATATATTATATTGAATTAATGTACCTAAATGTTTATATTGAAATGTATGTACTGAAATGTTTGACAACCTGTCCCTAATTTTAAGTTTTTATTAATTTTAAAAGTGTGAATTTACAAAAATGCCCCTAGAGGCAAGAACTTTGACTTTCGTTTAAGTTCATTTCCAAAGTAAATTATTAGCAAGTTCTTTCTCTAGCCTTGGTACTTTCCAACCAACGTTAATTCCTAGATTTCCTTTCGATGTTGTACTCATCATTTGGGTGAGTATAGGCTTGTGGGTATGAGTTGTCATATCCTAGGAGTAACAGAACTCCTAAAAGTAGTAGTCACATTCTCTTCCACTACACTACACCTTATGACTTCATCATCCTCTAGGTTTAGTAGCTGTGCTTACGTGTAAACGAGGATTTTGGCAAGATCTCAATAGATGGTTATCCTTAGTGGTATAACCCTCACCCTAATTATTGTATTGTTCTTATGCTCTACCATCACGTATGAAAAGGGTTCAATCATGTTCTCCTTCGATTAGGCACTTTTAGGTTTAAATTTATTTACATTTTCCACATCACTACATTTTATGGCTTCGTCACCTTCCAGGTGTCGGCCAACACAGCTCAATTCGGAGTCCTAGTAAACGTCCCGGATCGGGGTGTGTCAAATGTGTGTACCTAAATGTATGCACCAAAATGTATTATAATGAATTTAATGTACCCAAATGAAGAAGACAAAGTATATCAAAATATATTGTAAAATAAAAATTAGTTTATCTAAATGTTTACAACAAATAATATTACGATGAATGAAATGAAAATTATAACTATAATGAAATAAAATTAATACATTAAAATTAGGAAGAAAAAGAGAAATAATTAAAACATCAAAAATATAATTAATAAATGAGGTGATTAATGTATCAAGGGAAGAAAATTAGATTTTGATCTTGCTCATGATTTTAGTCTAAAAGTCATCTTTGCCAAGGATTAAAATGACGTTTTTTATTTGAAGCTCTTGTTAATGCTCACATATGTGGCAATTTGTTCTTCTTAGAGCAGTTCCACCGTGGGCAATAGCCCAGTGGACTGGCTCTCAAACAGGGCCAAAAGCCCGAGTAACTTGGTCCAGCGTGTGCTGACGATGGAGCCCGAACGGGCCCGAGGGAGAGGCCCGACAAGAGTTGCCAGCCCGAGAACCCGAAGGGCATGTGACGCAAGGCTAACGTCTGGGCGACGTCAACCACGTGATGGACGGGCCGAACTTCCCTTTCTCTCTCTCAACCTTCATGGTTCTTGAACGACGTCGTTGTCTCACGATGGATCGACAGCGGCGACGAAGCAGAAACCCCAAATTTTATACACAGCATAAATCCAACAACAAAAGGCAACATCCTCAATGAAAAGTGCCCATTCGTCAGTTTAAGCAAAAGCATATATGAAATTCCTCAAATCCAATTACAAAACCCATTAGAAACAATACTGAAAACCCAGCACGGAAAATGGATGATCCGACCTAGATCGGATCAGACAGGGCTGAGAAGTTGGAAAAGTTGTGGCTTGGGTTCCAAGTTCATGCCGAAGATGATGACCAGGGGAATGAAGCCGTAGTGGGTGACGACCTTGGCCTTCTTCATGGCCTACGTGCTCCGCTCCTTGAAGGATTGAGCCACTGAGCGCTCCTTCAAGCCCTTGGAGGGCTTCGCCGGAGTCTTGCCCTTGCTCTTCGGAGATATTCTCGACACCATTGAAATCTTCTTCTGGGGTTTGTGCGAGTTTTGATTTGGTTAGTCAATTGCTTGAGCAAACTGTTTTAAAGATGAAAACTTTAGTAAAAATTTGACTAGTTAAAATGTGAAAAGCTGCATTAACTTTTCAATGGAATTTGCATCTTTAATCTTTAATTTTTACTTTTTTTTTAAATAATTATTTTGTATTATTTTATAAATAAAAAAATATTAATATTTTATTGCTTATTGCCAGGGTTATTGAAATGCAATGGTGGAGATGCAAAAGGTGATTACTGTTCATTAAGGGCAGTTACTGTTCACTGGATGGATAGCATAGTGTATTCTTGGGGGGAGGGTTCTCACGCTGGAACTGCTCTTAGACTATAATTTATTTATCTCTTGCTACACGCTTATACTTTATTCTTTATTATTCATTTATCATTTCTATTTAAGGTAATTTTTAGTTTGCTACTCTTAGGTTTCTTGATTCTCAACATTTTATACATCAAGTTTTTTTTTCCTAAAGTGATAATTCTTGAACACTTTCACACAACCGAACCGAATCCCTTTACACTTTTTGAATGTATGTACATGACGTTTCTTTTGTGAAACTTTGTTGCCAAGTTTGAAACTAACCTAGGGCATTTTCAAGGAGTATACTTTGTTCAATTAGGGAGTATATTTCATTGGTTGTAGAGGAAAGTTTAGGAAGGCTTTGGAACTTGGAAGAGCTTCTCTATTTGCTTACTTTTTGAATGGATACAGTGATAATTTTTCTTTGCAATTAGGGTTCTTGGTAGAATAAGATTGGTTTATATGATCTTGTATATATACAACTACCTTCCCACTTCCCATTTCCCACTTTCCTCATTTTCTTATTGTTAGTCTACCAATGCAGGCCTCTTTTCTTATTGTTAGTCTACCAATGCAGGCCTCTTTTCTATACTCCATATTAATAAAGATCAAGTTTTATAAAATAAAATAAAAAACAAAACCATATCGAAACCGAACTGAACAAAACCAAACCAAAAAAAAAAACAAAAAAAACTGAACCGAATGAAACAGAACCCACCCCTACTCAAAATCTTGTTTCTTATGTGTGTAGCAAAAAAATAATTTATAGTAAACCAAGAGCAAAAGGAGTAACTTGTCCTCCAAGTAATTACAATTCTAATAGGAAAGAATCACTAGAATAATGAGAATCTAAAACCCAAATCTAACTAGGATTTACACAATCTATTTACACTAAGGGATGAGGGAATTAAATTGGTTGCGGACTCACCACTCACGCAATTCGAACCAAGACTTCTCACTCATAAGTGAACAAACTACCACTATATCGTAGTACTAAGTGACACATTCTGCACCATATAAATTTTTATTATAATTATTAATCCAATTCCAACTTGAATTAAATTACAAATATTATATTTATGCCACAAATTTGATGTACAAATTTAGTGCACCTATTATACGTACTATTGTTGCGAATGGTTTTGTGGCTACGATGATGGGTATGTTATGTATGGCATCTTTGTGGTATAATTACACTGGTGGTTTATAGTTTTTTTTGTGTTGTGATAGTCATGTCTGAGTTTTCCTTATT
Organism: Pyrus communis; assembly: GCF_963583255.1. NCBI lineage: Eukaryota > Viridiplantae > Streptophyta > Magnoliopsida > Rosales > Rosaceae > Pyrus > Pyrus communis. The sequence continues at coordinate 18,646,724 of NC_084815.1, read as the reverse complement.
TGCGAATTTGTGCGTATTTATTCCAGATCAAGAGATTGGTCACTAAAGAAATGTATTCATCTAGCACTTGATAATCTCTTTGCGAAATTATGGGTTCGGATCGGAAATTTTAATTGCAGGATCGAAAATTTTGCACCCTTATTCTAGCTAAATAAACAATACTTGAAGAAAATAAGTGCCACATAGTTCCCTATATACATCGTAAACTATGGTTTTGGTGTCGCTTCCTTTGGTGTTTTGGGCAACATGATCAGGATTTGTTCAGTGTTTCTGGTTTGGACCATTTCAGTGCTGCGCTTTGGGTGAAAATATTTCGAGTGCCAATATCTGTTTTCCTTTTCTTTTTTTTTTTTTTTTTTTTTTTTGATATATACAAGGAGGAGATGAGCTTAACCTCACAACAAACTCGTATTTGGCAAAAATTAAACCTAAGACCTCTCTCACTTAGAAGTGAAAGGAATATCACTAGATTATAGTACTAAGTGGCTAGAGTGCCAATATCTTGTCTCCAAGTTTAAATGCTAATTGTCTTTAGATGATTAAAATTGTAACAGCCAATCGGAAAGAATTAGGTATACCATACATTTATTATGGCCTTTCCTTTAGCAATTGCCTCAAAACTCGAAGAGTAGCTGGTAAAGGAACACAAGCCTGAATTCAGTATTTTGGGGTGTTTATATCGCACATGCATCAACTTAATAGAGTCATGAACAATTGGACGTACAAGTACTACATCGAAGTACTTTTACTTACAAAGAGTTGAATCGACAAAATAATTAAAGCTAAGCTTAACCCCAGGAAGATAAGTGCAATACAGGCAAATCAACTCGGTAATCTGAAAGCTTCGTAAATCTCAGACTAATTGGATTAATATACATTCTGCTAACATCATCTTTAATTATCATCCGATGAGGAGAAGAAATACATTGAATTTTTCCTGACTTCTACGTGGTATGAAATTCAGCAGCTTCAGTATCCATCTGTATAGTCCGCAATTTGCGTTCTAACTGATAGGGCACTTGTGACCACATGTTTCCCATCTGTCCAAGTGAGACTGCCGAAGTAATATCCGGTGTTCACGTGATGAGTGGTAGAAACTGCAACTGTAAACGTGATTGTTTTAACGGAAGAATTGAAGACCAAAGTGTCAGGTCTTACAGCTACGTTAACGCCAAGTGGAGGGTCTATGTCAACTTTATATACTGAGTCCACTGGACCAACATTTGTGACGCTTCTGGTTAGGTTTATATTGTCTCTCAGGTTTGGAATGGTGATGGAAGGCAGGTTCACATCAAGAACTGAAGGCTTTGTACTGGAACATGCTGTGACTTGTCCTACAATTTGAGAGAGAGCTGAGGTGTTGTAGCCAACAGCACAAAGGAAGTTTATGTAGTCCTCTCTCCCCATATCGTATACTAACCCAGGATATGCTGCTTTGTTAGGGTTCACAATTCCGCCTCCGTAATCAAACGGATTAGCCAACTTTCTAGGAGATCCCTCTGCAAAGATTGGTAGAATACTACAAGATGGACCATTCCTCGACGCTGCACGCATCAAAATCGACAGTATAGTTATGTTTCACATATATCATTAAAATGAAATTGGCCTAGGGAATTGTGAATACCGGTTGTCACAAGTGCCGATCGAATGGCTGCTGGGGACCAACTAGGATGCATTACTTTGAGAAGGGCTACAATGCCTGAGACATGAGGAGTTGACAATGAAGTTCCTGACTTCACAGCATATCCGCCGTCGACATAGGAACGAAGAGGAGAATATGCAGCTAAGATGTTCACACCAGGTGCGGCAACATCTGGCTGTCTCACAAAAAGTTTACAAGATAAAAAATATAGAAAGTTCCCAAAACCATGTTAGTCACAAAGCTTGCAATAACAAGTAAGCTTAGGGCGTCTATTAATAATGTTAGTGTACATGATGAACTACAGGTGGATACAAACAGGAAGGCAATATCTAAGTATTACATGATTATAATCCAGATTAATTTACACGATAATTAATACAAGAGACTCACACACACACACACACAGAGTCCGAGGACAATTAACTCTCAACACAATCAACCGTGAATTATGCTCAAACAAACTTGGACCATAGAAATGCACGGACTTGTCTCTCAATATACCACAAGGAAAGAGCAAAAGTTTTCCAAAACTAGCATTGAAATCCACAATATGCAATGGAAGATATTAAGATTTGTTTCAACATATAACTTCTTGTGCTCAGAACTTTGGATGAATAGGTTACAGTCCTATTCAAGATCTTTTTCTAATCAAAAGATAAAATCTCGCTTTACTGGAAAACTTGTTTTGTTTGTTGTCAGGTTTATGGGCGTCAAAGTAACGGGACAAGGATTTGTGTGAACAATAGCCCTTCATGAATTAAAGTAGTGATCACACCTTGAGAATTGCTGGTGTGGCGGAGTTTGGCCCCCTCGATGAAAAAGCGGCCACTTTGGCTGATATTAGCTTGCCCACTATTGTTTTAGTACGGCTCAACTTTACAAGAGGAGCACTGCAATCCAAACAAAACTTGAGGATCACAAACCTAATGATACAAATTACGGAATCAACAAAGACGATAATAGATGAATGTTATACGTACCTAGTAGACCGGATATAAGATAATATGCGGGTGCCAACCTCATAGTCAACTTGAATATTCGGAAAATCGTCATCACTTGGAAGCATGAGATCACTTGGGTTCGTTGCTATGATTACGCCAACACAACCTGCTTCTCTCAAAGCTTCTTCTGAGTAACTAGTGAAGCAGAGAACCACATTTCCAGATACCATAGTTTTATTAAGGGACGAGAGGGAATCACATATACTGCAAACAAGTAATGATATTGAAAATTAATTTGTAATTAAAAATATAGGATATTTATAAGCACCTTGAATACAAAGTAACATATTAGATATATGATACCTTGTGGATGTGGAGTCAATCTTTGTGGATTTTGGGTATATCAAGCGTGTAAATCCGGTATGCGGACCTGTAAACAATGATTGACCCTGCAAAAATAAGTAAGACACATGGTGATGATGATGATGATTTCCAATAATATGGCTCAAAATCCAAAGCAAAACTTGCTATAATCACAAACATACCTGCAAAGTTATATTATTTCCTAAAGTAATAGAAGTAGGAAATGCTCGATCCATGGTGCTTGCAGCAACAGTTATGACCCATGGTGCAGTATTTGTAACTGTTTGAGCAAAAGGTCCATCGTTTCCAGCCGAACACACAACGATAATGTCTCTAGTTACAGCATGGTAGGAACCAATAGCAATTGCATCATCAACAATAGTGGATATGGGTATTGAATCTCCTAATGATAATGACAACACATGAACCCCTTCATGTATGGCTACATCCACAGCTTTAAGTATGTCAGCGGATGAGCAATAGCCATTAAACAGATTCCAGCAAACCTTGTACATGGCTAATCGGGCATTTGGGGCACCCCCTCTAACTGTCCCACCACCAAGGCCCTTGTAGCTAATATTGTAAACAAATGAACCAGCTGCAATGCTTGAAATATCAGTACCATGTCCATTTGCATCTCTAGGAGACAAGAAGTCAGTGGATGTGTCCAATGGCTCTCCATACTCTGCAAGAAGTCCCTTGATGAACCAACGGGCTCCAATTATTTTTTTGTTGCAATGTATTGTTGTATTGAAATTTTCCCCAGATTCACACGCGCCCTTCCAATGGAATGGAACTGGCCCAAGGCCTTTTTCATTAAATGACTCAGACTCTGGCCAAATACCTGCTTAATCCATTGAATGCTTCTGTTAAGGGACCATTACGTATGATGTGTGTGTGTGTGTGTGTGTTGGTGTTTTTTTTTGGGGGGGGGGGGGGCGGCGGCGGGGGAGGGGAGGGGAGGGTGGAGGGGGAAGAGAGAGAGAGAGAGAGAAAAACCTGTGTCAAGAACACCTATGATAACTCCATCCCCCATCTTGCTCTTGGGGAGAATATTGGAAGGGGAATGAGGAGAGAGGCCAAGAAAATTCCAACTCCTAGTTGTTTCCAGCTTATGGAGGCTATTCGGTATGATTCGTACAACACCAGGCAACTCTGAATTCACATATGTTATAAACATAAGAAGCCATAATTGTAATACCAGTATTTATAAATTTACATTTGAAGTACATTTCATGAGTCCATGGCAGCTTGTGTTATCGTTGTCAATCACTGAAAACGAGACTTGACTTTATTGAATAATCTATGGCAAATATTTTAGAAAGATACCTGAAAGTTGTTGGACTTGAGACTCTGTGAGCTTGGCTGCAAACCCAGAGAAACCATGTTTGTAACTGTATACCATTAATTCTGAGGCCAATTCCTTGCTGCAGCACAAGAATCACATTAGTTAACAAACATTTTACTCAAGATTTGGATCATTTAATCAAGAATCCTAGACCAAAATTCATATAATCGATCTTTAAGTCTTTATTAGAAGGAAAACTAGCTATTTAGTTTTCATTACAAATCAACAAAGCAGTTGGAGTTGCTACATAAGATGGTGCTTCAAGAGTGAAAGAATCTCATACTCCGTATTTTGATATCGGAGGGTAGGGTGGGGGTAGTTTTCTACTTTTACAACAATTGTGCACGTGCTTATTTTCTAAAATAAAGATCACGCATCTATTTCAAGTTGGTTATGTCTCTCTTGGACTTGGGTGACAATCTTTATTTTCTATGTTGTGGTAATAAGTTTCTGTGTGCTGTGACTTGTGACTATCTATCTTTGTCTACATTTTTACGATGTCTAGAGTTTTTATAAAGAGTTTCTTGTTTTGCTGCAGGAGTTTGGATATTGAAGTGATGTGAAGATTGTAGGGGCGGAAGCCATAACACAACTTCAATGCCTCGATCGTGGATGTGAAGATTGTTGTGCTCATAAGTTTCTGGGTGTTGCAGGTTTATCATGCAAGCATATATCCATATCAATTGTGAAAGAGTTAAGTTGATTCTTCAAGATGTTGTGTTAAGAGTGCATCATGGGCTCACAAGTGATGAGGAGGCTGTGAGGACTTTTATTAGAAGAAGATGGAACAACTGGAAATTAACTAATTACTTTCCCCGCTACTGATGCATCCTACTTTGTTAGTGTGGTTGTTCTACCTCAAAATTTAACATGTATAAGCCAAGTTATACGAGGGAATGTATATGTGAGAGTAAATAAAGTACTTTACAAGCATTTGAGTCCAATTTCTTGCTGCAACATAAGAATCAGAGTACTAAGCAAGCATTTTACTGAAATTTGTCTGGTTGAAGCTTTTATATTCAGAATTAAATATCGCACAACTGTTTCAAGTAGGTTGAACTAAGCAGAAGTATATGTCTATAATCTAGCAAGTGTTTTGGATGATATATAGCAATGGAAAAAAGAAGCCGGATGGGGGATAGAGTTTTCCATCTCCTGTGTTGGAGTTATTTTTACTTCAACCATCGATCGATGACACAGGTTTCAACCACTGAACTTTGAGATCTAGGGTGCCATTGGAGCGAAAGAAGTACCTACTGCCCTCTGCTCTTAGATAAACTGAATCCTTTCCATTTCTATCCAAAACCCCTAATGACGACATGCGTAAAGGCATGAGTATTAGTTCCACAATTCTCACTGCACTGAACAAAACTTTCAGGTAATCTGATTTTGGAACTTGTATATAGAACACACAATTAGACTAGGCGAAATAAAATTGTGGGTTACCTTCCGACTACAGAGGCAAGCAATTCATGATGCAAATCAACGACCAGCTCGGGGTTGTCATGCTGCGTCTCTCCGAGATAAACAATGTGTACCTGTTAGTTGAAAGTGAGAAGTTAGGGTACCAAAATCGAATCCAGAATTTTCTAAAGAAAGAAGAAGAAAATGTGTTTGAGATATGTTGGCACACATACATTGCTTCTTTCTGTCATGCCCTGGCTATTAAGACAGCAGAGAAGCCAGAGGACTAGAACAACTAGGGGACTTGGGTTGCTCATATCTTCTCTGCCTCAACAACCACAAGAAAGAGAAAGGGAGGAGGCCTGGTTGAGGAAGGCTGAATACAGTCAGCCACAGCTGCCGTGCGGGAGGAGCAAATCCGGCAACAAGGCTTTCAAGACTTTGAGTAAAAGAATTAACCAAAACAATTTCACTCTGTTTTCCTTCTATTTTCTTCCTCTCTCTATCTCTCGTGTATAATTCTCTCTTTCCCTCACGTGCAGCATCTACTTTTTGATAATAAAACAAGCAGCATCTCTTTGTTGATATGAAAATATGCAGTATCTATTTATGGTTTAGAAAAAGAGTCCCTCCACTTTCGGTGCACCGGGATCTCTCTCAGAGGAACCTTTTTAAATCTTTTAATCATGGCGGTTTATGGAAATCCTGCGGTCAGAAACTCATTTTAAATTTTTTTTTAATTGTTTTCAACCCGGTTCTCTCCTTTCACTCGCATACCAGAAAGTGGAATATCTTTATACCATCGTTGGGTTATTTCAGCTGAATTTGTTGGGTTATGCCCAAAAAAGGGGTAAATTCTGCCTTTTTTTTTTTTTTTTCATTTTTTATTATTACAAAAGCTTTTTAAAATATAGAGCTAAGTGAATTTTTTTGTAGGAAAATTTTCTGAGTAGGAAAACAGAATTGTGGTGTATAATGCTGAATTTTTACTTATTTGGTTCTTTTAAAGTGATGTACTTTGCAATATATGTTGTTTTATGGGCAGAATACATGGACCGTAAAACCCTTTGGGATGGAACTAATTATGCCATTAGCATGATAAGTCGGGGCGATGAGATGAGACCACTGAACTGGAGAGTTTCTCCAGCCTTGTATTGCTATTGTTTAATATTTGGTTAGAAATATGCATATGTAGTCTTCCACTTAAAAAAAAATGTTATATTTAATTTCGTAAAACAATCTAGCTATTCTCAATTTGGGGTGCATAGCGAGAAGAGCTACGAGGAGTCAACGAAATACTAATCCAAGGTGTTATTTGATACCCATCACTTCCGATGTTCCTAGCGTTTCTCCTAGTGTAGTAAAAGATGCTAGTCAAAAGGATTACACGTTCGATTCACAGTATAGGCTACATTGTTCAGTTTATTTGAACCCTAATGATATGGAAGATTTATAAACAAGTAGAAAATTCACTAAATTATTCAACTTGTCCTTAGAAGTCGAACGCCATAAAGCTTTCATTCTCATAAAGAAGTAGAAACTTCACCAAATTATTCAATTTGGGATTTTATTTTTTAAATGAGTTTAAAGATAAATTTACATTATAAATTGGGTTTGTGAGGGTAGTTTAGGTAATAAATTTGGATTTAAAGGATATTAATTCTTTAATTAAAAATAATATGGATGTTGAGAGTAAATTAAGTGTAAAAAGAGATTATATGGGTTCAAATAAAATTTCTCTTTTCTTTAATACATTCTTCTCACTATGAATGAAGGCACATATTGAAAAGAAAAAAAAAATGAAGGCACAAATTTATAGTATACAAGTACTTAGTAAAAGGAAACTCAATCCTAATCTAAGTACACACACTTATTCTATTTACAGTAGAATAATAATGTGATAATTGCAATTCTATATTGATTGGGACTCACGCCTACACTCTCCTCAATCAAGTTATGGAACGATTTTTTAGCTACAACCTTAATCAAGTACCTGCCAAATTGATCTTTAGACTTCACAAATGGAAATTGAATAATATGTGCCTCAAACTTCTCCTTGAATGCCTATTCACTTTGACATGCTTTGTACAATCATATTGAACTGAATTCTAAGGTATATCAATCGTAGCTGTATTATCACAATACATGTTCATGGATGATCCAGGTAGAAAGCCAATTTTGTTGAGTAATTTTCTTAACCATAGAAGTTCACACAATCTTTTCGCCATTCCTCTGAACTCAACCTCAACACTAGACAAAACCCCACCTTTTTGCTTTTTACCATGCCAAGTAACCAAGTTTCCCCTCACAAAAGTAAAGTATCCGGATGTGGATCTTATATTAGTGATGTTTCCTGCCCAATCAACGTCTGTATATCCTTCTATTCTCAAATGACAATCCTAGAAAACATAATTCATATCCTGGTGCAGACTTAGATATGTGAGAATCCAATAGACTTCATTCAAATGATGTTCACTAGGAGCATGCATAAACTGACTCACAACACTTACTGCATATGCAATATTTGGTCTAGTATGTGATAAATAAGTAAATCTTCCTACTAATCTAATCTGAATACCCTACATGATCATGATTTTGAACAGTAGGTGTATCAGATGGCTTACAATCTAGCAAACCAATTTCTGTCAACAAATCAAGAACATATTTCCTTGGCAATAGAAATATACCTTGGTCTAAAAACGCGACTTCAATCCCCAAAAAACACTCAAGGCACCCAAATCTTTTCATTTCAAATTCAGAAACCAAATCGTCGTAAGTCTTGCAATTTCTTCTTGATCATCCTCAGCCATATAACTAAATGAAGTAACTTTAGCAGTCCTTAAAGTTTCATTAAATTTCTGTTTATGGAGATTTGTTGACCCATATAATTAAATGTATGGCAAAAATTTAATGTAAAAAATCTCGTTAAAGAAAGAAATTATATGTTAAATAGGAAAAACCTTTTAAGAAATCTGCAAAAATCCGTGTTACCAATTTTGCTCCAAGGAATAACATTAGGTCCTAAATCCGGTCATACCCTATATATTCATTATCACATACAACCGACTTACAAACTACAAACTGATACATCCTTCGTAGTTTCGAGTGATCAAAAATCCTAAGATGACAACTATCAAGATGGTTATTCTGCTAGTCGTCTTTGTTACTACATGTACTCTCTCTATCTCTCTCTCTCTCTCTCTCTCCCCTGTTGAAAATCAATGTCAAAGTTAGGCAAGGAAAGTTAGGCAATATTAGGTATGGTTGAATAAAAATTATTAGGTGCAATTAATGTGTTTTGTGTGGTAATAAATAATCTTAGTTTAATCATTTGGTTTGCTATAAATACCTAAGTTCTCAAGCATTGTAAATCATTCAAAGAAAAACAAAGCCTAGAGCTAAAGAAGAAAAGCTTTGCTAATTAGTTTGTTTTGTGAGCTTTCTTTAAGTGTGTGCTCTATTTTCTTCTTCTTGGGATCATTAGAGTTATCTTGGATACTCTTCTTATTCAACAATTGGTATCAGAGCCAAGTCGGTCAGGGATCGTTCTTGGTAGAGCATTGGTTGTAAAGTCTCTTGAAATTCCGAGTATGCTCTGTGGTTGCAGTTTTGACTGATCTTCCACATCAGAAAAGGTTTCTTGAGATTATTGCTGGGGTTATCACAAACCTTGAGAGGGAGCTTCTTTGTGTCGAGAGTAGTGTATTACTCTGCACGGTAATCACTCAAGCTTGTTCGGTGTAGTCAAAGTCTTGCCGATACGATGGGTGATCTTCAAGTTGTTGGAGGAATCAAGAAGCTCAACAACCAAAACTATAACACGTGGGCAACGTGTATAGAGTCTTACCTTCAAGGTCAAGACTTGTGGGAGGTTGTCGGTGGTAGTGAAGTTACACAACCGACAGCGGAAGATGCTAACGGCGTCTTGCGGAAGTGGAAAATTAAAGCAGGCAAATCAATGTTTGTTTTAAAGACCACAATTGAAGAAGAAATGTTGGAGCACATTCGGGATGCCAAAACGCCAAAGGAAGCATGGGACATTTTTGTTACACTCTTTTCGAAGAGGAACGATACAAAATTGCAACTTCTCGAGAATGAGCTGCTATCGATGGTACAACGCGACATGACGATTGCCCAATACTTTCACAAGGTGAAGTCGATATGCCGCGAAATTTCAGAATTAGATCCAACAGCTCCTATTGGGGAAACCAGGATGAAGA